>NC_081208.1:31354997-31489997 GCF_902713425.1 Acipenser ruthenus
ATTTTCTACCAATTATTTCCCAATGTTTGAAGCGTCAATTGAAATAGCAGCACATAATTGACATACCCACTGTATTGAGAGCCCTAATTTAAAAAACATTAAGTACCACATACATTTTCTTTTGAAACAATCACAACACAGACTCTACTTATGGAATTTGATATGTTTCATTAAGAATATATATAGTCCATATATAATTTTAAAATAATAGTTAGGAGATGCTCCAGAAAAAATTACAAAGTAGCCTGTCCTCTGGTCTCCAGAAGCGCTACACTCTGGCTGCGTACCTTGGAGGGGCTGCTGCTGAAGTAGTAGAATATCTTGTCCCTGGGAGACAGGCTGCCTCTGTTCTTGTGAGGAGAGATGTAGACAGAGTGGTGCTGGGACAGGAGGACTCGACGAGGGGAGCCAGTGCGCAGAGAGGGGTAGGGCGACAGGGGAGGAACTTCCGCCTGCTGTCGCACACAAACAAGAGGCAAGGAAGGCTGAGATTAACAACTGCAATGTGCAGGTGCCCGGCTGGCGGAGGACCTGAGCGCTCGTGAGTAAAGCATTGAATTACAGAGTGGTAATAAAGCCACTGGTCCACAAAGCAGGGAAACTTGTAACCTAGGTTCTGTAGCCAACGTCCAAAAGTGTGAAAACAGTTACAGAAGTAATTTTTTTTGGTTTTGTTTTTACTTTTTATGATTGTCATATTCCTATATATACCCTTATTTGCTCATTTGAAGGGTGGTATGAAAACAAAACAAAAAACACCACCGAAAACATACATTATGCGTTAAAAAAATAAAGTGCAAGTTTCTCTTAAAGAGGGGACATTCCAAATGTCTTTTTCAACAGTGATTTTTACCCCAGCTGTGATGTTGCCATTGGGGGAGTACCGCAGTGCAAACTCGCGGATCTCTTTGATGTAGATGCTGTTGTAGAACTGGATGAGGTCGCCTCGCTCCTCCTCCTCTATGTCGCTGTTGGCTCCGGTGAGGCGGGTGGGCGTGGGGGGGGCACTGCTGGGCTGGGGGACGGGCAGCGTGCTGCTGGAGCGCATGAGGACGGGGCTCGAGTCTCTACTGGCTGCAAAACAGGAGAACAAACGCACATTGTTCAAGCACAGCAGGGGGATCTATTAAAATGTTTGTTTCTTGTAGATCTGTTGCAGCATGTCGCACATGAAACTGACACTCTTGATTGTCCTGAAAGCTTGTCTGCTATATCTAAATAGTCCCGTTTTAAGGCACTTACTTTTGTCCTTGCTGGCCCCGCTCGGGGAGTTCTGACGGACGCTGCCATCGCTGCTTCCAGAGTTCCGTCTCCTTCGTCCCTTTATCAACACGCTTCTGTACACCTGCAGCAACAAACAGGACAGCATCAGCACAGCATCATTCCTCCACTCCTCTGCAGTGCCATGTTACGTTTCGCACCATTTTTAATGGAGAAAAGGGCCTAATAATGTTACAAAATTTGTAAAAAAAATAACATTGTCTTACTTAAACTGTTTTTTATTTTTTTATTTCCAGTTTTGCTATTTAGTTAAGGTGCCTCCCTTTTAAAAAAAAAATTAAATAAATAAATAAATAAACAGTACCCAAGAGTAGTTCAGCCTTTCATTGCTTTCTTAGGGATTCATCTGAACATATTGTATCTTTAAACTTAGAGGGTGGGGAAAAACAAGTAAAAAAGCTTTACACAAAGCCAGCGTTCTGTTCTGCATCATAGACTTAAAACTGTCCCATAGCAGATCGAAGAAAGAATGAAACTGTAAATGTTTCAACGCCAACTGTGAGAAGTGATTTGATATGGGCAGCAGAGGGTCAGAACTGCAGGAGAGCGAACGCTGGCTGGCGGAGTTTAGATATTCCTCCTCTCACTCCATGACCAACGCATTCCTTAAACTGCTCTGCTTGAGAGCGCTGTTCAGCCCTTTAGCAAAATCAAAGAAGCCAAAGCAGGGGTCTTAAGGGGTCTGCTGCAATGCTGGTAAAAATAAGTGAATGCTCAAGGGGCCGCACGGCCTCTTGTCGCTCCTAATGTTTCTTGCTCCCTCTCGGTCATGTCAGTTTGTATACAGAAGAGACAATAGGAGAGACACTCACGCTGCTGTTGGCCTGAGGCTGAGTCCTGTAGCACTTCATGATATTCTGAAACGACTTGTCCTCCTTTGTCACCTGAAGAGACAGTAATGGATTGATCATTAACGACATGGTGACGGCCAGCGTAGAAGTCAGATCGTACAGCTACATCTTTACCGTGTAAGTTAATACTTCACGAAAAAAAAAGCTTTTAACACAGAGATAAGATGCACTGGAATTTGATGAGGATTTCTCATGTGTGATCTCTATATATATTGCCATACCTTTGTCATGACGTATATAGCGCACATAAGCAGTTGGTCCAAATGGCGGTCCACCATGAGCTCCGTACAGTGGACAAGGGAGAACTCGAAGCATGTCCAGATCTTTCTCCTCAGATGGTCTGAAATATCCATCTTAGCACACAGGTCTCTCAGGCGCACGCTTGCCAAATGGTAAACCTGTTTAGAAAGAAAACAAATAATAAACTACAAGATGGAATTGTTTCTCTAAACATTGGGAAATAATTAGTAGAAAATATGAAGCAGCACTCAAATGCATTAGTGTAAACTGCATTTGCTTAAACTCCTAGCAGCTGACAGTAATTTATACGTCATGTACAGTATGGGAAACAGATGTATTATGTATTATATGGGGCAGCAGTGTGGAGTAGTGGTTAGGGCTCTGGACTCTTGACCGGAGGGTCGTGGGTTCAATCCCCAGTGGAGGACACTGCTGCTGTATCCTTGAGCAAGGTACTTTACCTAGATTGCTCCAGTAAAAACCCAACTGTATAAATGGGTAACTGTATGTAAAAATAATGTGATATCTTGTAACAATTGTAAGTCGCCCTGGATAAGGGCGTCTGCTAAAAAATAAATAATAATGTATTTCTTTTTTAAAATTCGTTTCAGGACACCAACACTGTCAGCGGGGTCTACTGAATGGATCAAAAAGGGTGGCAAATCTGAATGTCGACGTCCTTTAAATCCCTTCCTTTCTGAGGATGAGTTGTTGGCTTTTTCATAAACTTAATACACACATTTCAATGATCTCAGTGGTGGTATTTAGATACTGATTTAGTTCAAGTGAACCTCCGCTGCTGTGTGTGAATTCACAAGGTAATACTGCCAACGAACCAAACTGCATTTGAGATTTGAAAGTGAAAGCGTGAAGGTGGCACCTTCCTGAAGAAGAGCGACAGGGAGCCGGTCCTCCTGGGTTTGGTGCTGGCCGGGCTCTGTTGGCTTTTCTTCTGCTGCTGTCCTGTAGACAGGGCCACCGGTCCAGCCACCTGCAGGGTGGAGCCTGTGATCTGCTGCGTGTTGAGAGTGCCGGCCAGGGTCTGAGCGCTCAGGGGCTGGGGCTGTCCGCTCACACTCACTTGGACAGGAATAAAGGTGATTCCTCCATTCTCGTTAGCTATACCTGCAACGACATTAGCTGTTTAGAGTTTTTTTTTGTGTGTGTGTTTTGTTTCTTTATTAAATAACATGGTGCATGTTGTGGCAATATGTGGTTCTACAAAATGCTCTGTGATTCCTGTTTGTTACCTTGTACGGGTATTGTTACAGTCTGCCCATTGTTGGCAGTGACGGTAGCTGTCGCCATGGTGACCACTGTCTGCCCAGTGATGGAGATGGTGTCGCCTGCCCTGCTCTGCATCGGCACTGTGTTCACTAGGGGTGGCTGGGAGACTCTCACCGGGCCTCCGGAATCAGGATTACTGTCAGCGTCCACAAAGAGCTTCCTCCGGGCAGTCCCTGCTGCTGGGGAGCTGTAGCGCTCATGCAGACTCGCGGGAGATGGGGAGGCGGCTGCTTGGCAAACCAATAAGGAATGATTAACGGATTTCAAAATATGTTGGCATCAGAAATGTAGCTTTATTTATTTATTTATTTTATAATAAAATGCAGATGCACTGAATACTCATTGTATTTCAATATACATACATACATTCTGGGGTCCTTCTTGGGTTGGATGGGGTGGGATGGGGTGGGAGTTGCCGTTGGGGGGGGGGGGGTTGGTCTAATTGTTTTGTGTATTGTATTGTTTTCTTTAATTAAATAAATAAAAAATTGATCACAATATATATATATATATATATATATATATATATATATATATATATATACATACATATATATTTTTTTTAATCTAAAATAAAAGCCAGGTTTAATCTGTGGTCCAGCTACATACCCTTCCCAGCACAGTCGGCACGGATCTCGTTCACCCTGCTGGGGGTCAGAGGGGTGCTGGTGGTACCGGGTCCCTCTGGACTCTCAAAATTCTGGGATGGCATCACCTGAAGAACATGAACACAGTTACTGGGATGCATGCAGTGTGCAATTCTGCTACAGTGGGGATGCAACGTCTTAATTTAGTGGTAGTTCTGGAATCTTTTTGACAGAGATGCGGCAGCTGAGTGATGCGTACTGTTAAACTATAAACGAATCAGTAAATAAAAGGTGTCTTCTAGAATGGCTTGCACTGCTTGTGTGTATCTCTGTGCATTGGTGTTGGTGTCTGTGTGGGTGTGCGTTGCAGGCGAGACATTGACCTCCTCGCAGGCTGGCACTCTGTTCTTGACCCCGCGCATGCTCTCCCACAGAGGGGAGTCCTGTCTCCAGGCCATGCTCTCCAGGACCTGCTCCTCCACCTGGTTCAAGTGCTTCACCACCTCTCTGATGAGCCCGTCCTCCGTGCGGATCAGGACCTCGATCACCTGCCAAGCAAACACACACACTAAGGGACCCGATCGGCACGGGCAATCACAGTGTACACTTCTTACAATTCAAGATCTCTGCAACACTTTACTTTGCAGGGACTCGAGGGTTGTGGGGTGGGGTTTACATGTATTTATTTATAATAATAATGATGATGATGATTAGCATCACAGTGAGGATTTGAAGTTGTAAATGCTGGTGCTGCAGTACAGTTCACATCCGGATCGCTCCAGTTACCTTATAGAAGTGATATGGTGGCAGGTCAAAGATTTCAATGACCCAAGGGAAGTCTCCCGGGGGGCTGTATGAGAAGATGACAATCTCAAGGCAGCAGGCGAGGAGGGACCTGTGGAATACGTCCTGCTCCAGGATCCCCTGCAATTCACATCGTTGTGGAGAATTCAAGTTAGACACAATTCAATAGGTGCACTTCCTAGCTTGACAGACATGTTCCTAAGCAGGTAGTAAACTGGCAGTGACGTGTGTTAGCGATGTGGAGAATTCATAACGGCTGCTATATTAGACTCCTGTGCAGCTGCTTTGGGCCTGAGATGCCAGTTAAAGGAAGCATCCACGCGATCAAAGAAAAGTATGACAGTTAGCAGCCCACGCATGTGTCTGTCTTTTTGTATAACTTTTAAAACGCTTTATCCAGAAGGGGTAAACAATCCCTATACTCTGTACTTACAGACAGGTCTGTGTCCCCTAACCTCTTCTTTTCTTGATTAATGACCCCTTCCAGGATTTTATAGTAAAGCACTTCTGCCAGACGGAAGCGTTTCACAGCAATGTCTATAACAAATAAATAAAAAGGGACATAGAAAATATATCAAATCTGATGCACGTTTTATCACAAAAATATTAATGCAACGGATTTCAAGTGCAGTTCTAAAATTACCATAAAAATAATGCAAATCATGCTACTAACCTTTTGAAAGACCTGAATACTCCTCACTAGATGTGCTATAATGTTGGCAGAATACTTCAAACATTTCCTTCAGTCTGACAGCGATGGACTGAGAAGGGTCTCTTGAACACGTTCTGCCAACACAAGAGATACATTTGGTGTAAATTGCACATTGAAATAAAAAATAAAATAAAAACAAATCAAAAGAGATGTAAAACTGCCTCACTCTTTCTTAATCTCTTCAACCAGGCAATACTTAACAGTAGTGTAATGTTATAAAACCAATGGTATTAAACAGGACTCTTTAAAAAGCGTTCTTGGTGTATTAATGATGGTGTGCATTCTCAAAGACGGTGTTTCTCAAACCATTTTGTTGGCCTAAGAGGAAAGGTGCTCCCTCCAGCCCAGTCCAGGCTTGAGGCATGCTACAAAGGCAATTAGGGGAACTACGCTAGTGGTATTCCCTGCTCTGTGTGGCTGGACAGTCTGCAGCAATGCCAGTCCAGCACTGAACACGTAACGGACGCGCTCACCCTCACCTGAGAGTCTGCAGCAGGGTTTCACTGGGCCCCTGTTTCAGTCCTGTCAGGATGCTGTGTAGGCGGCCCACGCTCTGCGTTGCCGTGGAAACCGGGGTTTGGGAAATGTTGCTCTCCTTTATGTATCGGCGGCCGGTAAGTGGTGTTGAGACTCGGAGGGCCTTAGACTTGAAGAAAACAAGGACTAATTCAGACTCTCCGACAAGGCAAGGCTTTCTCATTCCCTGATGTTTACGTAATACCCGATCACCAACAGAAAGAAAAATATGCAAATCTACAGCTTTACAAATCCCCCACTTGATAAACAAAGGCTATGTGAAGCCTGCCATTTTAAAATACAGCAGGGCTTGTGGAAATATTTCTAAAGTGATGTCCTACAGCAAAGGCAGACGCCGACACATTAAAAAGCACATAAGTAGCCAGCAAATTAATTAATTCAACTGTTTTCTGAGACCCTGACACCATGACCCTGTCTCCTCACCTTGTGGAGATGTGGCTGGAGGCCGTGTCTACCCTGACCGCGCTCCGTGGGGTCCATGTCCAAGGCGGAGTGCCTGTACGTGCCGGGGGTTCCTATCTCCTCATTGGCCTCTTCTCCTAGGAATATCCTCTCATCTAAACTCCCCACCGACAGCACATACTCCTCGTAGGCCCGGTTTAGAGCTTTGCTGTGGCAGAGGAAACACACACACACACGGGTTAGTAAGCTTTGCTTTAAACTACCTTTTTTTATTTACAGGTATTCCACTCAACTTTTAAAACAAACTTGCCTGGAAATGTATCTTCCTGTTCTTATGAATGTTTTACTGTCTCATCTGCTAGCATGTTTATGTAAGGGGATTGAACACAGCCAGCCTGTATGACTGTTTTGAGAGCAGAGCTGAGGGAGACCCCCTGCTCCAGCTCTAGAGCTGATGAAGACCCCCTGCTCGAGCTCCAGAGCTGATGGACACCCCCTGCTCCAGCTCCAGAGCTGATGGAGACCCCCTGCTCCAGCTCCAGAGCTGAGGGAGACCCCCTGCTCCAGCTCCAAAGCTGATGAAGACCCCATGCTCTAGCTCCAGAGCTGATGAAGACCCTCTGCTCCAGCTCCAGAGCTGATGGAGACCCCCTGCTCCAGCTCCAGGCTGACTCCAGAGCTGATGGAGACCCCCTGCTCCAGCTCCAAGCTGGCTCCAGAGCTGATGGAGACCCCCTGCTCCAGTTCCAGAGCTGATGGAGACCCCCTGCTCCAGCTCCAGGCTGACTCAAGAGCTGATGGAGACCCAGTGCTCCAGCTCCAAGCTGGCTCCAGAGCTGATGGAGACCCCCTGCTCCAGTTCCAGAGCTGATGGAGACCCCCTGCTCCAGCTCCAGAGCTGATGAAGACCCCATGCTCCAGCTCCAGAGCTGATGAAGACCCTCTGTTCCAGCTCCAGGCTGGCTCCAGAGCTGATGGAGACAACCTGCTCCAGCTCCAGAGCTGATGGAGACCCCCTGCTCCAGCTCCAAAGCTGATGGAGACCCCATGCTCCAGCTCCAGGCTGGCTCCAGAGCTGATGGAGACCCCCTGCTCCAGCTCCAAAGCTGATGGAGACCCCATGCTCCAGCTCCAAGCTAGCTCCAGAGCTGATGGAGACCCCCTGCTCCAGCTCCAGAGCTGATGGAGACCCCCTGCTCCAGCTCCAGAGCTGATGGAGACCCCCTGCTCCAGCTCCAGAGCTGATGAAGACCCCATGCTCCAGCTCCAGAGCTGATGGAGACCCTCTGCTCCAGCTCCAGAGCTGATGGAGACCCCCTGCTCCAGCTCCAGGCTGGCTCCAGAGCTGAGGGAGACCCCCTGCTCCAGCTCCAGGCTGGCTCCAGAGCTGATGGAGACCCCCTGCTCCAGCTCCAGAGCTGATGGAGACCCCCTGCTCCAGCTCCAGGCTGGCTCCAGAGCTGATGGAGACCCCCTGCTCCAGCTCCAAGCTAGCTCCAGAGCTGATGGAGACCCCCTGCTCCAGCTCCAGAGCTGATGGAGACCCCCTGCTCCAGCTCCAGAGCTGATGAAGACCCCATGCTCCAGCTCCAGAGCTGATGGAGACCCTCTGCTCCAGCTCCAGAGCTGATGGAGACCCCCTGCTCCAGCTCCAGGCTGGCTCCAGAGCTGAGGGAGACCCCCTGCTCCAGCTCCAGGCTGGCTCCAGAGCTGAGGGAGACAGCATGGTATGGTGTTCTCTTGGCGTACTGGGTTTGAATCCAGCTGACTTGTACCTTTACTTTCAAAGACTTGGATCATTTCCTATATAGGTAATGAAAAAGCAAGTTCTTCCATGGAAGTGAGATGGCACAGTAGGCTAATTCACTAGTATGCTATGCTGTTCTCCTTGAGGCACTGGGTTCAATTCCTGGTGATTCCTTCCTTTATTTTCAAAAAAATTGGTTAATTGACTTTTATATAGTCAAGTGTGAAACACAGCTCAAATCCAAAATAAAGGAAAGAATCACCAGGATTTGAACCCAGTGCTCACGGAGAACAGCATCACATGCTAGTAAATTAGCCCACTGTGCCATCTCACCCCCATGGAACTTGCTTTTTCATTGCCTATATAGGAAATTATCCAAGTCTTTGAAAATAAAGGAAGAAATCATCATGCTTTGAACACAGTCCCACAAGATAGACCAGTGTAACATGCTAGTGAATTAGCTCACTGCACCACCTGGCTCGTTGTAACAGTGTGGTAGTCTAACTTTGTATATTTCCCTTTTCAGAGATTGCGCAATTCTGGAGTTGAGAATCATGGATCACAAATGAAACCAAGCTGAGAATCACAACTTATCCCCAGGTTTACATCACAATGTAATAACATGTTTCATGCAGTAGGTGAGCCAGCTCTGTTGGGACTGATTCCCAGGTTGGTGGGTTCAAACCCCATGTGTTTTCCTTTCATTTTCAAAGGCTTTTGATAGACTCAGTTTTACAAAACGGGACAGTCTCACAGTGGTCTTAAACATACAAATAATAATATAAAGAGGTTGATATCAGATTGTATATGCAATGCTATGCTCTCGCATGGAGCCAAGTGGTGCATTGTGATAATGCAGTGAAATGTGGTGTTGTTCCCCTGGCATGACTGGGTTCAAATTCAATTAGTTCCTTCCTTTTTCAAATGAAAAAGCAGACTCTTTCACAGCAGTGAGATGACACAGTGGGCCAATTCACTAGCATGCTGTGTTGTTCTCCTTGGGGGATTGGGTCTTCATTTTATTATTAAAGAGAAAAGTACAGTTTGCCTCCTTCCTCTTCAGCAACATCCCCACTTTGCACTCTCCTCCCTGGCATGGCCAACCCTTAAAGAGTGTCCGCAGCGTCTTGCTGGTTCAGCCTGTATCCGATCCAGCATTCTAACGGCTCCTGTATTCTAAAAGCCTTTTCTAGTGCGCTGTGCATCGGGTTCAGCCAGCACCCTGGAAACCCCACTGACCACAAAGCTTTCCTGCCACTATCCTTCACCTGCACTTTTCCACATGAGCAGATCATCTCTGTAGAGCCAACAACTGCTGATTGATGGCCCTTTTCCAAGAGCAACTCTTGTGTAAGGTTCATTTGCTGTTCAGTTGCTGCATTTTTCAACTCTTGTTTTAAACTTTGCAAGTCTCTGTCGATGCAAAGCAAGCTCGGCATATTCTATTTATTTGTTTGTCATTTCCAGATAGTGGCTGTGGTCTGCAAATAGGAAAGCAATGCAGAGTGTTTGCAGGTTGACTGCTGATAGAAATGACTATGGTAAGGATTAAACTCTTAATGTTCTCACACAGTCCTTGTTTTCTGTAATATACTTACAAACTATCTCCAAAGTTTCCTGGATCTAAGAATCCTGAAAGATTTTCTTCCTTTCCTTTTAAAATCTATAGGTTGAGACAGAAGACACGTATTAGACATGTTATTCATCTAAACACCTGTATAAAAACCAGTTATCGCATCTTATTAATATAATAGGGACAGCGCAGTGGTACCATGTTAACAGACCTGGATATATTTAACTACTGAAGAAAGAACCACGTCTCAGTCTGTCTACACATCAGCTTTGTGTACATCGTACAGTAGAGAAGGAGCTGATGTGACTAGTCTAACTTCTGCACCACTCAATCTCTCAGAGTCCACTACGTGCCACACACTGTGGTATACACTACATATAAATGCCTGCAAATTGGTTTAATGTTGATGTCTTTGTGGTGGGATCCCAAATAAGCAGTGATCTCCAATACCCATAGATAATAACCATGAAAACCGGAGCCGTCTCACTTACTATAGTATGTATCAATGTACTTAAACCAGTGCTCACATATCAATCAATATCAACAATTACAAACATTACAATTGAAATCTGAAGCAGAGCTGCCATACCTTTTTATTAAACAGTTTTTTGATGAAAGGTTTCCAGAAGTGCTCTTTAATCCCTTTAGCCTCCAACACCAAGCCGTCATGCAGACTACACAGCTGCTCAATGATGCACACCGCTTCTGAGGGAGCCTTATAGTCCTTACTGTGAAGGTCTTCAGGGAGCCCTGAAAACAAAGGGAACAGCGATGCTGCACAGCGCTCCAGTACTATAGGAAAGAGAGCTCCACTGAACACTGCACAGCGCTCCAGTACTATAGGAAAGAGAGCTCCACTGAACACTGCACAGCGCTCCAGTACTATAGGAAAGAGAGCTCCACTGAACACTGCACAGCGCTCCAGTACTATAGGAAAGAGAGCTCCACTGAACACTGCACAGCGCTCCAGTACTATAGGAAAGAGAGCTCCACTGAACACTGCACAGCGCTCCAGTACTATAGGAAAGAGAGCTCCACTGAACACTGCAGGGTGCTCCAGTACTATAGGAAAGAGAGCTCCACTGAACACTGCACAGCGCTCCAGTACTATAGGAAAGAGAGCTCCACTGAACACTGCAGGGTGCTCCAGTACTATAGGAAAGAGAGCTCCACTGAACACTGCAGGGTGCTCCAGTACTATAGGAAAGAGAGCTCCACTGAACACTGCAGGGTGCTCCAGTACAATAGGAAAGAGGACTCCTAAACTTTCCTAAAACTAATACTAATAAAAGCAATATATTTTCTGCACAAACTGCACACTCCTGTAGCCACTAACAATTTAGAAGAAACAGAGTCTCACCTGACAATCCTCACTTTCTCTGGCAGAGTGTGATAGCAGGAACACATCCTTTACACAGCACAGTAACACACATACCTTTCTGGAGTGCTTGGAACCACTGCTTGAAAACGACTGCAATTTACACTGCTGACTCAATGGAAACTTCCTCCCCCCCCCCCCCCCCCCCCCCTCTCTCTACTAATTATTCACAGATGTCTTCGTTATCAAGCCAGTCTTCTTCCTCACTGGCTGGTGCCCTGGCGATCAGACACTGCGAGGTTTGAGCAGGAGATATTTATCAGAAGGTTTGCCAGATCCACTGGTTGAAGTCTATGGGTCTTTCAATCCCCACCTCCTGAAGCTGGCAGCGTAGCAAGATCTCCACAGGAACTGTGCACCTTTACAGCAGGACTCATTTCAACTTAAAACTTAAAATACTGTGCAAGTGCAGAGTTGTTAACCCTTATGCAACTTACTATAGTACACCTATGCAAATCCAAAGCTCATTTCACCATTGAAGAAACTGACAAAGACTAATAGTCGCAATGTTTACTAAAAATATCACCACTGAATGCTTTATAGTTACGGGTGAAATACCTTTTCAATCTTTTCAAATGGCAGGCAGGCAAAAAGACAGCTGTGCTGATCTACACAGAACAGCCAAAATGCAACACTTTAAAGTTAACAGTACGTGAAATGCCACATTGGGCATTCTTTTAAATGCTTTTAGATCAACTGAATAGACGACATTATCTGCACTCTGCGCATGCAGCACTGCACTTTATAAATTAATCAGCACTCGGGGTCATACCAGAAGGCCAGCTCAAGTACAACTCAGTGAAATAATAATGTGCTCACCTTTAAAGCTGGGATTCAGCAGATCCTTCCGATTGGTGCAGAGCAGAGTGGTCCCGTACACCAGATCCAATGCACACAGCAGGAGATGGTAGGAGTTCACTAGGTCATCACTGATCATAGGGAAGTTCCCTGGAACAGAGGAGGAGAACACATTCTAGAACTCATTTAGAATGTCTGGAGCAGGTGAGCTGGTATCTGGAACTCTCAGTCCTGAACTGCAGAATTAGTTTTCAAACTTTTCAGATAAGTAAAGGACTACTCCACACTGATGCTGATGGCTGACTGAACTGTCCATTTATACCTCTGAACACTTTCAGAAAGCTTTATCAAGGTGCTCTATACAAGCTTTCATTAACCCAAGCCTTGTTTCTAGAATGCACAAGGAAAGCAACTGACTCCTCACAGAACAGTCACAACATCAACAGAACAAAAACAAGATTCTAGCTCTGTGGTCCTACTCCTCTCACTGGTCATTTTAAAAGACATGTGACCAAAAGATCCTGCTGCTGCTCATGCTGAAATAGTTTTGTGGTTAATGTGGGCCGACGTGATACAGGCCGTGTGTGATACAGACTGAGCTCTCCCAGTCACGAAAACAAACCCCAGGATGAATCCTGAATCCCCCAGACAAACAAACAATTCCTTTCACATGCTCACACACACGCACACAGGCACGATTTAAAAGCTTCCTGCTCAAGTGTACCATCTGCACACAAACTCCAACCACAAACTATTACAAAAAAATTAGCTGAATGGAAAACAGTACAACAAACATGCACAAAGGTCACTTTGTCTCCAGTATAATCTTTCCTTCTCCAGTCCCACGGCAATTCACTGTTTAAAACCTCTGCATACTCGGTCCACATCCCTTATAAACTGTTAAGATAATGTAGCCAAAATGGCTACTCGTGAGAGGCAGGCCATTTATGAAGTGTTTCATTCTACACAAGCTGCTGAATTTAAATACTGTTTTGTACAGGTTTTTATATTTATTGATTTATTTGAATTTAACAACAAAAAAACTTGCAAGAATGTACTGTATGGTCTCAAAAGTTAATGTATAAATTAATTATACATAAATAGAAAAATATGCACAAAAATTAACTATTTATTTATTTTAATCGATGCAAGATCACAACCAAAAAGAACAGAAAACTTTGCCTTAAATATGCAAACAAGTCCTAAAATTACATTTAAAAAAAGTATTTTCTGGTTTTTTTTCATGTCTATGAATGAATAGCCTTTCTCTTTCCTCAGAAGCAGCAACAATTACAAGCAGAATAAAACATGATATGACTTCTACTTACTGTTGTGATCTAACAGAGCAATAAAAAGCAGCGAGCTTGCAGCGTTCTCACAGAAGCCCCATGGGTCAGTGCAACAGCAGAGGAAGCTGCACCCACTGGCAGGCACCTCTCTGACAGGCAAGCCTAGACTTGTCATGTATGTGTGGTTGCTATGATAAGAGACGGAGTCTGATGGGAGCCATCAGCAAGCACAGCCATCGAGGCAGCAAACACAGAGGGGGGGGGGGGGGGGGGGGGGGGTTCTGTCACCAGGGAGTTTTAAACAGAGGTTTAAACATGTCACTGTTTGAGATGAAAGCATAAACTGGGCTTTTCTCACTGTACTGTATTGAGGTATTGACAAACAACTTGATTTGGTCATTATTATGGAGCTGTACAATAAATGTTACTTACTGTATGCAGTTTGTGCTTTATGAATCTGGCCCTATTACTTAAAAAAAAAAAAAAAACCCTTAGCCTTATAAGTGTGAAAGTGAATTTTAACAAGCACTTTCATTGTAGTATATGTATAATGTTTAAGAAGAAAAAAAGAACAGTATTCACTCTGAAGACATCATCTTGCAGAGTGTAAGCCGTTGCATTAATCAAGGGCATATTAGAAGCGCTATACACCAGCGATAGAGAGGGAGAGAATGATTGCCACACATTAAATACAGGGAGCACATGGCCGTCCTTACCTCACAGTTAACAGCAGTGAAGGAGTTTCTTTGCCCCACAGTCCTGGGTTTCCAGTGTCTTCTTACCCATGCAACACACCGGGCAGTTTTGTGGGAAAGTGCCCAACGCTGTTAACAATTTATTCCACTAACTCTCTCAACTCTCATCTCCAGGTGAAAAGATGCAAACCCGTGCATGCCCCAGCGCACACAACCAGCGCTGGCTACAGAAACACTAAGCAGCTTGCTTACCTTTAGCATGTACAAACAGGATCCAGCAAAAGTTAAAAAGTTCAGACACTGTGCAGGGCTGACGCCTGTGGAACACAGAAATACAATGAGTGCTGCTTCCAGGGTTTCATTAACAGACACAAGCAAGTCTCAGTACAGCACAAACACTACTTTTCAACTTTTTCCATCCCACGTTAAGGTGCTCTGGTAATTAGAGCTGGAGAGCCATGAATGTATTCAGGTCAGGCCACCTTAACCTGAAAATTGAATTAAACACAATACTTAAGGAACTGCAATAAGAACAACGCAAAATGACTGAAAACATGTTAAAGAGGAAAGAAGACAGTAAATATATACAGTATATATATATATATATATATATATATATATATATATATATATATATATATATATATATATATACATATATATAGGAGTTTGATAACATGGTTTGTATGTTGTTCATTTAAAATTGTAATATTTTGAAAAACCATAAATAAAAAATGATCACAAGAGAAGATGAAATTGGAGATTATCCATGTATGCATTGTCTTCCTGCATCTGTAGCTTTGTCTCAAATTTGGGTTTGCAATGGGATCTATAAACTACGCACCTGCGTCCTTTCTGTAATTATGTAACCTTTCCATGGACCACCTGAAAGGAGGCGGCAGACCACAGATTGAAAACCACTGTTCTAGATCCTTCGACCCGTCTTTAATGACTGTAAAGGACAGCAGTGTCATCAAGCTGGCAGACTGCCGCAGCTCAGTACCTTTGTTTCCGACTCCGCTGCTGTCTGGGCGGATCCTCCTGGGAATCTCGGAACACATCCTGGAATATGGGGAGGTACTTCTTGTAAAGCGCTGCAGACACAGTGAAGTCCCGCTCCAGCTTCTCAGTGCGCTCGCGGAATTCCTGGGAGAGACCTGCCATGTCTTCCCATTTCCTCATCTTACTGAAAAACTCAATCAAGCTGATGATAGGAGAGTAGAGAAGAGACACGGTGAAATCAACAGCTGCTGCCTTTAAAGCAATGAATGTAGATTCATATCAAAAAATGTCCCCAAAATAATGCAACTCATCCAGTGGAAATTGCACATTTTCCTTTTTTTCTTCCTTATGGAATGCCCAATGGATGCCCTAATACAAAACTGGAATTAAGCAACCTAAAAGCCAAGTGCATCAATGCTGTGTTTTATTAGTTTCATAACAGCATTACTTTAATAAAAAATAATGAATAAATGGTGTAAGACTTTGCACTGCAGCAAAACACGTCAAAGCATAATTGGAAAATGAATTGCCCGGTTGATATTTACCTCTGTTCAGAGAAGCGTAGGATTCTCGTTAAAGACACATAGTTCCCTTCAACTGTGCCCTTGCTTACTGTTGGGACTGCCTTTCTGCATGCAACATACAAGGCACACGCGAGCCAGTGCAGCTCACTACCCTGCAATGGCAGAGCAAAGGAAACAAAGTGTGTTAGTAACACAGCATCAGAGCTGCCAGGATCATGAACAAGAAACCCCTGTGATCTCCTGCAACCCTCTGCATGCACATGGCAACATGGAAGTGTGACGAAGCGCAAGGACTGACAGGTGCCTCCATATACTGTATGCACCCTCTGCATGCACATGGCAACATGGAAGTGTGACGAAGTGCAAGGACTGACAGGCACCTCCATATACTGTATGCACCCTCTGCATGCACATGGCAACATGGAAGTGTGATGAAGCGCAAGGACTGACAGGTGCCTCCATATACTGTATGCACCCTCTGCATGCACATGGCAACATGGAAGTGTGACGAAGTGCAAGGACTGACAGGCACCTCCATATACTGTATGCACCCTCTGCATGCACATGGCAACATGGAAGTGTGATGAAGTGCAAGGACTGACAGGCACCTCCATATACTGTATGCACCCTCTGCATGCACATGGCAACATGGAAGTGTGATGAAGCGCAAGGACTGACAGGTGCCTCCATATACTGTATGCACCCTCTGCATGTACATGACAACATGGAAGTGACCTAGTGCAAGGACTGACAGGCGCCTCCATATACTGTACCCCAGATTAGAATATTCTCAACAACATGTGGTTAAACATGTTTTAAGCTAAGCGGCTCTCTAGATACAGGTAAACATGTAGATGTATGTATGTAAAGACAGACAGACCACTACCTCTTTATATGCACTAATAGGACTAACAGTACGACTTTCTAGTGCCTCTGCTTTCAGCATCTTCCACAGGGAAGGCAGCATCACATTTTACAGTGTAATCCATGCTGCAGCGGTGCAGAATTGCCGTGGAATCCTTTCAGCCATCCTCCACGGTTTCAATACAATCTTGTATACACTCAATGAAATACAGTTTTGTTTATCCGTTAACGCAGCTTCATTAATTTTGTTGGTGTTTTATGAAAATTAGATTATACATGTGAATTTGGGTTAAGAAAATGGGAAAATATTGTTATGCGATTGAACTTTAAAAAAATGTAAATTAAAAAAAAAAATTATTAAGAGGTTAGGTTTCTTAAAAAAAAAAAAAAAAAAATTCTATCTTGTAACAAAATATAACACTCATTTACTACAATAAGAGTTTAACCCTGAGCTCCGTGCTGAAGCTGGGGATTAACTAGTCCCCAAACCTCCTCTTTTTTTCGTTGCAATTGGTACTAAATTAGCACACTACTGCGGATGATCCCGAGATAGTACCGTATTAGCGAGTCAGACAGAAAGCATCGCTCCTTCAAACGCGCATTGCACTACCACAAACAAAACCAAACGATGTACGCGTTCCATTAATGAATGTATTTATTGAATGGATTTCTGTTTATTTCTGCTTCACTCCCCCTTACACGTTGAGGCCGTTGACAGGTTTGTGCTGAGTGTCATAATGTACAGACATATATAAGAGATATGGAGCCTGCGTACGCTAATGACATATTTTTATAGCGTTAATTCTTACCTCCAGGGTATAGTTCTCGCTAATGCTTTCGTAACTGTCCCAGGCTTCGCTGCTAGCGGCCTCGTCCATGTTTAGGTTCCTGCAGAAATCTTCAAACCTGCGTTTGGTTCTCTGTAACGATTCTTCCTCTTCGTCGGTCATTTCTTTTTTAAAATATCACGTATGCTTAAAAACAACCTTAACGAATAATATCACACTTTAACAAGTCTGGTGTAGTGCTAACGCAGGACAGACTAAATTAGTACGAGAAATGAATACTGTATCGGTTTTGAATTTACAGTACAGTATGTATTGCTGTGTTTTACAGTGTTGCCATTTAAATGTCCTTTGACTGACAGCTGCTCCGTCGGTTTCGCAACCCCTACGTTGGAAACACCAACCAGTCAAGGCAAAGTGCCACGGCTGCGTCAGAAATTCAGCGCAAGAGCCCTTTGTGAATAAGACTATAGCATTAGGTTTCTCACAAAAGCCCGTCCCCTAAACGTTGCAGCGCCGGAAGCCGTGGGCGTCACTGCACAGGCTCGGCATAAACTTCTTGTTGCAACTAGGTCAATAATTCTTTGTACAGTTGTGTTTGTGTCGGTCTCGGCCTAAGAGATTTACAACGACACACACACACACACACATATATATATATATATATATATATATATATATATATATATATATATATATATATATATTATATAGCCCGATTAGTGCCAAATTGCAGCCGACTTCTACATCGCATAAAAGAGAGGTGTTAGTATATAACAGCGTAATAACTTCCGTAATGTTTGTGTTTTTGTGTGTATGTTTAAAATATATGAGAGAGAGAGAGAGAGAGAGAGAGAGAGAGAGAGAGAGAGAGAGAGAGAGAGAGAGAGAGAGAGAGAGAGAGAGAGAGAGAGAGAGAGAGAGAGAGAGAGAGAGAGAGAGAGGAGAGAGGAGAGAGAGAGAGAGACCTCTTCAAAATGCCTTTTTATTGGCCATTGTCACCTGGCCTCACAAGGATGTGCCTGTCTCTGGAATGGGTGGATCGAATAGCTTGCCAGTTAGAGAACTCTCAATTCCCAGAACTCCATTAATCCATCCCCTTGCATTCTTTAATTCCAATCTCTGACCTCCCAATTGAATGGAATTCCAGAATTCTCTTCAGTGTCTTATTGCAGGAAGCCGTTGATTTAAAACATAAGAATGTGATGTTTTACTCTGGATGCAATTGTCAGATGCAGGTTGTAAGAAAACACTAAAAGTACACAAATGTATGTATGTCCTTGTATTCAACATGTTAAATACGAAATAACTTAATGGAAACAGACAGACTTCATGGATAGTCAAAAGAATATGTTTAATAAAAATAATTAAACTTCCATTTGCTCTATAGAACTTCATAGAAAGTAATTCAATAAATTACAAATGACTTTTTTTTTTTTTTTTGTAAGATGCTTTTCCTCAACTACAGAAAGCATTATTTTGACTACACAGACCACAACTTGCAAATATTGCAACTGTCCAAAGGAAAACTGGACTTCTGAGTGACTTTTCAAGATATCATCAAGCTTGGAACAAAAGATACAAATACAAGGCAAGAACAGCTCATTTTCTCCAGCAACTATTTTACATAAAGTGTTTCCATTTAAATGATTTAACTGTGTCGTTTATTAGTGTACATTTTCTGTTTTGCTGTGACACCTGCATACAGAAGACTATTTGCATATTGGTTGGCTGACACACTTTCAATTGTGTTTTAATTGATAGATCTCCATTATTGGGGACTTTTTAAGTCTTGATATTAAACAATGCAGCACTTGTAGTTTGTTGCTGTAGTCCGAGCACATTAAAAAAAATAAAAATAAAAAGAAAGTTATTTTCATATTCAGAATATACTATCCTCATTTGATTGCATAATTTACTAATAAATAAGAAGATTTCAGCCATACAGGGACATCATCGTAGAGTTAAGGGACAGTTTGAGATTTTTTTTTTCTTGCAGGTGTCAAACTCACCAAGGTCCAGATTAGGATTAAGCCAGGCTGCTTTTGTACAGTGCCCACAGCGATGCAGAAAGAGACAGAAATACAAATACCAATTTATCAACACTTTTTTTTTGTCCTCCCCACAAGTGGATGTGAGACGGTCACAATAGCTATACTTTTACAATGGGCTTTCCTGCAGAAAATTAATTCATGTAGACAAATACCTTACTCAGTGGGGGTGGGGAGTCCCTCGGTCTATAGAGTATCGTTAACTTCTAATTAACTTAATTTAAAGTAATCTAGACAAACGTTTTGGCAAGATGTATTTTTATGTTATTATAATGGATTTTAAAAATAATAATTATAAGCCTCTGTCTTGAATATGACCTCTCTGTGGTAGTGAACAAAGCAGAACAAAGTGATAAGATTATAGGCTGCTCACACTCATACCAGATCAATATCAGATCAATCATTTATGTTCTATAGACTCAAATTGAGCAAGAACCGCATCTTCTACTACATAAAAAAAAAAAACTTTATTAGATTCATTCCTTTGATAAAGCGCCCTAAGAAGGTCACTGTAACACAGGCAGCACAACGCTGCACATGGCCAGTTCTGTGGGTGTCTAGACTGGGCTTCTGTTTCCGCTATCAGACTCCCCTCTTTAAAAACAGCCTTTTCCTCTTGCTTAATTGCTGCCACTTGTTCAGTTCCGCACTTTGTTCACTCGTTCTTTGTAATTGCTCTTTTCTGTGGATGACTCCCATTGCGTAGCAGTTCAAGACCATGCCTAGTTCTGCTATGAGCTGAACGTATTAGTCACACTCCAGGGGTGAAGTCTAGTGCGTGTGTAACTGAACTCGCAAGGCTGCCTGGAACGACTCACACTGCTTCCAATTCAAAGCCTTATTTTTACCTCCGCTGTATTTCCTCCAATCCTCCATCTAAAACTGCACCAGAGAAGCTTTGCACAGACTGCAAATTCAACCTACCAGTACACACACAGTCGAGGGGAGAGGCTGCTGACAATGATACTGCATCCTCCACTCAGCACCACTGAATGGCACACTTAAACTTGTCATCATTATACTAAAGCTTCTGGATAGTTTTACCTTACGATATCTGATTGATACTGAAGTTGTGGATGAATTACCTTGATATTCAGAAGAGAATTGCTACACACATTTTAGAAGCCTGATCAATACATTTTGGTTGCTTTAGTGTCGTTATGCCAAACTGAAATACAGCAGACTTTCCACAGTCACTAGGAGAGGAACTCTGAATGCAATTGAAGATCACATGATACCGTTTTATAATGAAGGAGGGCCTGTTTTACATTTGGCAAGGTAACAGTGTAGGTTTCCTCCACATGTACTGCGCACTCTCCACAACCTCAGAGGCACAGGATACACAATACTGCCTTTTGAATGCGACCCATGCTTTAACTTAGGTCAGTTATTTTCTTGATGTAATACTAGAGCAAACAATGACATCGTCACTGTACCTGCTTTTGCTCCGCGCTGCATTTGTCCTGAACTTTATTAACTTTAGCTGAATCTGTGTAAAAAAAAAAAAAAGCCAAAGACAAATTGCAGTCTGCATTTGGTGTAACAACGCAATTTGTTTCTCATCTTCATGCCATTGCAGCCTAGCAAGCCCAAGGATCAGTTTAATGATGGCATACTCAATTATACAACATAAATCATTTCCGCATTCAGCACAGCTTACAGCACTGATATCAGTGAAGTCATAGACTCATCTCTACTTTTCAAAACGAAAGGTCTCGGGCTATCACACCTTTCCTTGTAGTGTCCAGCCTAGATCAGGAGACCATTCTGGAATAGAACTAAGTGCAGCCAAGCAGATATCAACATGATAGCTTGCAGGCCCTTGCTCCTTCTTGGGTAATTTAGAAGGGAGAAGGAGGAGGCCCACCACAGACCAAACAACTCAAAATTAAAAACATAGCAAACAAAAAGCAATCTGCTAGATGAGCACGACACTGCACAGGATTACTGTGGGTTTTTAAAACCTTTCAATTGCAAACAATGAATGAAACTGCTGTACACTTTATAATGTAGCTCAGCTGAGGTAACATAGCCAGTTTAAATTGGATAACTGGGAAACATGTTTTTTTTTTTTACTGTACCTGAATTTGAAATATCAGCAGCAGTGCACTACAACACTAGACAGCATCCTGAGCCCCCTTCCCGGTCGGAGCAGGGATCTTTGGGGATCGCTCCAGTTCACTTGGGGATTGTCCGTGCACCCCCCCCCCGGCTTGATTTCAGACCTGACCAGGATCTCTATAGAGCAGTTAGCTCTCTAATATAAATTTACTATGCGGGCACAGAGATAAACACTAGGGACTGTTTAATCAAGGTTAAAAGTGCAATTCAGATTCCATTTATTAAGAAACACTAAAATATGCACTGTTTTCTGATCCAGTAAAATATACTGGATTCAGTTCAGTAAGTTTACTGTTTTTGTATTTACTAAAGAACATTTTTTTTAGGGGGAAAAAAAACCCAACAACAACAAAAAACCGTTAATGCACTCTCTTGTCACTTATTAATCTTGACCCACGGTCTGTACCGGACTGGAGATTGCAGTCACTGTGAAAACCCTGCGACACAAAGAGAACCAAGCCACTAACAGAACTGGGGCGAGTCCCAGAGCAAAAGCCTCCGATCAGAAATGCTAGCCTTCATTGAGGATGTGAAGAAATGACAGCGAGGAGCACAGAGATTCTACAGTTTCTGTGACATTCAATAGCTGCCCGAGTTATTGCTGCATTTTCCAAAGTTTGATCTGTAAATTAGAAGTGTCAAGGAGGCTGTAAAACTATTTACAAAATAAATCAAAATATGTATAAAGTTGTTGTTTTTTCACTCCAAATATATTAAATGTACAGCTCATCCCGAGCGTACTCTTTAATAAAATTAAACCCCAACAAAAATTAAAATGATAATGCCTTTCTTTTCTTGCAATTGTACACCTTTGTGTAATAAGAAGTTCACATATTCAGAAATCTAATAAAGTTTTACATGCAAACTGTCTTTCAAAACAATATTGTACTTCTGAACAATTACTGAAATTTCATTTCAGATACCCCTAGATAGGGTTTTCTCTTTCTTTTTTTTTTTTTAAACACTTTTTTTGTTGCTATGTACAAAGAAAAAAAAAAAAAAAAAAAGAAAAAAACACAATTTAAGTGCAGGGTATATATATTTATATACACACACACATCGGCTCAGTCTTCGTCGCTCGAGTCCGAATCATCCGATGAAGATGATGAACTTCCAGACTCTGACGATGAAGAAGAAGCCCCTTTCTCAGAGCCCTCTTCTGTGCTGTTGTCCTTCTGGGGGTCCACACCGCCGGGCCCCCGCTCGTTCTCTCCGCTCCCCTCTTCCTGAGGTTCGCCCGGGGTATCCTGCGCCGCTCCTTTGGAGGCCTTTGTGGCGCTTGAGTCACTGTTTGCACTCTGTTGCATGTCGAAAAGATTAGACTGAGACAATGCTGGAATAGGAAGATTAAGGCTTGGCGTGAGTAGCATCCCTGGATAAAGCATACTGGATAGTAACAAGGGGTTAAGAGCCAGCGGGTGGTTTGAGGCTGCAGCTGCTGAGGCTACAGCAGAAGCACTTGGTGGTGCAGCAGTGGAGGTTGAAGGAGAGCTGGTCATGGAGGCTTCTCCCGAGCCAGCCAGGGGACCTTCTGTCCTGTCGCCCTTGGCTTCTGCTGTAGACGGGTCGGCGATGCTTCCCTTCTTGTCCTCGGAGCCAGGCGCCTCGGGGCATGTGCCCAGCAGGCCGCTCATGTCCAACAGGTTGGGCAGCCCCGCCATGCCGGACAGCATCATGGGAAACATGGCGGCCAGGTTGTTGGCGTCTCCGGCTGGCAGACCCATCAGACCGGCGGTCAGCTGCAAGGACTGGAGGCTCTGGAGGTTCTGTTGCAGGGCCTGCAGGCTGGACAGGTCCATCCCTGAGAGCAGGCCATTGGTCAGCAGAGGGGTGACAGCCATCGCAGGGCTGCTGTTCCCAGCGACCGCCTTGGAAACCTCGCTCTTCGGTCGCCGGCCTCGTCTGCTCACCTCCTGGCGAACCACGGGTCCCGTGAGAATGCGGTCGAACATGCTTTCTGGAAGGAAGCCCTGGAACAGAAGGCATTTCAAAGTGTTAGCACAGGCACTGCACCATCCTTGGCTGGTAGCTGGGTTTGTGTGTTTTGCATTTAACAGGTTTGGTTTACACTATTAAAACTTGGGATTATTTTGGTTTTACAAATTTAGGTCATCTATGTTGGAGGGCAAAGGATTACCAAGAATACAAATGATGTCAAATCAATATCTACCAGCGCTGCAGCTGAGTTTTGGGCAGGTCAATAGTACAGACATTGTGAAACTGCTCAATCCATTAAGGGCTTACATATTAACCCAAAACCAAATTGAAGGGTTTAAGTAAACCAATTAAAAAAGAACTGATGAATTAAAAAAGAACTGATGAAACTGGGTATATCTGCTGATACTACCTGCAGACATGACCCTTTATTACAGCCTCTTGTTAGACAGATCAATAACGCTACATATACATATATATATATATATATATATATACACACACACACACACACACACACACACACATAACCCCTGTTAAAAAAATAAATAAATAAAAGGTTTTCTGTGCTTTTTTGTGTTATCTGGTAATCATCAGTACTAACCTCAGTAACAGTGCGCTTTGTCTCAGTGAAGCATGCTTGTTACCCAAGGAGAACAAATGGCAGCAATGCAAAACAGTGCTGAAGGAAGTTCTGAAAACCTTTCTTGATAAAAAGGGGAATTCAAGAATATAGCCCATCGAATATCATTTATTTAATTAAGGACCTTTTGTGTACAGTGGACTAGACCAGACACTGCTGGAATTCAACCAGGGGCCCCTGCAATGTTTTTTTTTTTCTTCAGTGGAGGACAAGAAGGAAACTCCGTAAGGGCTGAGCTAAGTGGATTCTTCAATTGCCAAAACTTTGTGTTTTTTGTAAATGAATGTACATTTTTGTGGGGTAAAGCAGACGTCATTTTCTTTACATCAAGAGTTGAGAAAACATATCCCACATAAAAGAAATACTGGTTACACACCAGTATCTCTCTCTCTCTCTCTCTCTCTCTCTCTATGTAAAGACTGGTTACTTACAGAATGCTTCACTACCTCTGCCCATTCAGGCGGTACTCCATACTCCCGGTTCTCTTGCAGGAATCTGCACAAGTCCTTCAGTGGAGGAGCAAATGCACCTCCCACCTACAGAGTGAAAACACAACAATCTCCCGTTAGCACAGCTACTGATGGTACTGGATGATGGAAGAAAAAATTGAGCTTTAGCTATGCGGTGCCTTTGCGACACATTTTCAAGGTTTCAGTATGCAGCTCCCTCATGTAAACGGTCTGCGTGACGCTGGCTCTACCTTTCTCGCATTCCGCCGGTTGATGACCTGCACCCTCTCCTCTCCAGTCAGGCTGTTCACATCAATCTTGTTGGGATTTCTACACCGATGCCTCTTCTGTTTGGGTCTGCCGTCTTGAAATGTCATTTTACCAAGTCCCTGGAAAAAAACCAAACCAAAACAAAACATGAAACCACCATATACAGAAAAGAGGCAGCATTTTGGTTTTACACTGATAGCTAGTGTGTTTATAGTTTAAATACGAAAAATATATATATCAAACTCACAGGAATGAATGCTCCCACGTCTGCTACATATCCTGGGTGGTCCTTCAGCCACTTCTCCAGATCCTTCTTCTTGGGTGCATCGTCCCCAGCGAGCCGCGTCCCGTCCTTCAGGTTAATCACCGGGACTCTGCTCTCTGTGTCCAGTGCTCCTGGAGGCTGGCTGAGCACCTGTGCTGGGTTCACACAGGAGCTGTCCTTAGGGCCACTGCCACCGCCTGGGCTGAGCTGTGAAAGAAACCATCACACCCTGTATGAACACTGCTCATGCACACAGAAAAACGGCTGCAACGCCGCAAAATCTTCCAACTGATGGACCTTTCCTTTGCAGTATAGGAACAGGGTGATCCAACACATTCTTTACAAGGGGAACAGGTTTATCAACTACTGGTAAACCACAACTTCCACCCATTGTTCTTGAATTACTCTTTAGAAAATCTGCAACGCACTGATATGCTTTGACCGGTAATGTTACAGAACTAGCAACTGCTGTAAAGCAACTACAGGTGCATGCAAGAGCTCTTAAAAACACCCCACCCATGTTGTTTATTGAAAGCTTTAAACATGTACACCCTTTTTTGGATAGCTGGTGCAGACTCGGGACCGGGGTAAATGCTTTGTGAATGTGCCCCTGAATGCTGGGACAGAGTGAACAGGGCTGGAGGAGAGGAGCCGTACATGGTTGGGAGCTGGCTTGTTCTTGGTCATGAAGAGCAGGTCCATGCCCTCTACGTTCTTCCGTCTGCCCCTCCTCTTCTTCACAGCAGGCTGGCCATCCAGCACTCCGTTTGGTCTCATCTGGCTAGAGGCTGCTGCTGCTGTTACTGCAAAACAAAAGAGCGACGCTTAGCAAACATGCATTTGTACGGAAAATATATGTACACACACACACACACAGACACACACACAGGCACACACACAGGCACACACACAGGCACACACTGTATTTATAGTGGAGGTGTAATGGGTCACAGTTACTGATCACCCCCCACTCGTCAGTAAAGGTCTGTTTAACTAACTTGAGTCTTTGCCACTAGTTCATTATCATTATTATTTTCTTCCGCTCACTTGTGGAAGAAAATCTCATATCAGTGATGCTGTGACCCATAAGGAATCCTCACTTGTGGCTCATACTGTCAGTTCCAAACCAGGATGTTGTTCCAGCCAGGTCCTTAAATCACTGCATTGAACACCAGGCTTAATTAAACAATGAAAGACAGCTGGAACGAGGCTCTGGAATGCTTGATTCAGTAGTTGGAATGAAGCAGCCACTAGGACCACTTCTCTATTCTACAACAATAGCAACCCTTCAGGGCTTCACACTAGCCCTGCACCTAGTCCTGGAGTTCAGAACCTTCGAATAAGCATATTGTGTAAACAATCCAGGAGCCAGGAGTCTGATGTTAAATACATTGTTCCTCCTCGTACTACTACAGACCTGGGTGCAATTAGTGTGATCAGCTCATTCAGAGCAGACTCAGCAGGGGCCTGACTGTTCAAACTCCTTCAGTAAAGTACTCAAATGAGGGGGATTCTGGAAGCCCAGACTGGGGCGTGTAGCAGGGCTGGTGCGAGTCTCAAGCCCGGACCCTTTGATAGCGGACGTACCTGGAGCGGGCAGAGACTTGGAAAAGTCGGCCAGGCTGGTGTCCGAGGCGCTCTGCAGCTCCCGCAGGCGAGCCAAGTACTGCTGCTGCCCCAGGGGGCCCTCCTCGCTGTCCAAGGGCCTCTTCTGGGGGAGGGCCTGCTTCTGGAAAGTCAGCTTCAAACCACCTTCCTGCTGGTGCAAAAGCAAGGTTACTAGAAGGAGCCGCTCGTGGAAACAGCTTCGTACCCCAGCTCTCTCATTCCAGCTACCCCCTTTACATAACGATGCCTTTGGGTTGTAGTGTTATTTTTTTATCCTAGCTCGTTGTTTTTTTATAACACTTTATTTTATATCATTTGGAGCATTCTTAAATAAATGAATACAGAAGTGAATAAATAAATAAATGCATGCTATTTTGGTAACTATTTATTATCACATCCAATGAGCATTTCCTATGATAGATCACATCTACGTTACTGATTTCCACTGTGCAGTTCTGAATTTTTTTACTTCTACAGTACAATTAAGTTATATTTGCTAATGCTTTTAGGTAGATTGCATTGTTGCAATGAGGAGCAAGGGCATGCTGATTTCTCAATACACATAAAAGCAACGAGTATCCACACGCCCATAGTTCTTTCAGAAAATGTTAGATATGAAACAAAAAACAATTAGGAAAGCATCTTTAAATCAGCCAAGATTTTAAAGAATTCAGAAGAAAAAAAAAAAAAAATTCCAATAGTGTGTGAATAATTTAAAACTACGACGAGTTATTTTTTTTTTTAACTAATCCTAACAGTATCCCAAGGCAAGAAGGAAGTAGTGTGAAAAACAAACAAAAAGAAATGCTGCAGGCAGCCATTTGCAGAAAAAAAAACAACATGCCTCACACCGCAATTTGCATTCAGGTCCTAAAAGGAATAAAAAAAATAAACATACGTCATTGATTTTCACTGTAAACTCCTTTTCTCGAACATGCTTCTTCACCTTTGACATCGGAGACGACAGAGCCGGCTCGTCCCGGGGAGCCGGGTGCCCCTGGAGCCCTGTGTCCGCGCCTGGGCTATCCAGGAGCTTGGTGGTGTAAAAGGAAGCCACGGCAGTGCCATCGTAGCTCTTCCTGACTGTGGGCCATTTCCCTTTCAGCACTGCCTGGCAAATACTGTCCAGACGATTGATCATCCCCCGATCCTGGGGAGGGCAAGGATCAGCGAAACCGTAAGACACTCTGTGTTGAGATTTCATTTCCTAAAGCAGGTGTGTCCAACCACGCTCCCGGAGGGCTACTCCACTCCAGGTTTAACAGTTTACTACTTAAGGTCTGGATGGAAGTTTCACTGGTTCAATTAAACCATTTAAATCAGGGATGGAACAAAGACCAGGAATGGAAGGGCAACCATTGGCAACCCCTGTCCTAAACATTTAAACTTTAGGATTAAAAGGCATTCAAACTTTAGCACACTGGGAAGCAATAAAAACGAGCCATACAGAACTGAACAGGTGCAATGTTACCTTAGGCCAGTAGGAGGCAGCGAGCATGTACCCGCCCTGAAAGATTTGGGCGGAGCTGGGTGGCCCGTTGTCAGTGAGGAAGCTGTCCTGAGTCTCGTCGTGGGTAGTGCTGAGCGACGCCACGCTGTCTTCATCGAAACCTTTCACTACAGGGGTGACTTTGACTGGAGAACCATTGGACGGGGAAGACATTTTAAAAGAGTAAAAACACCACAAACCTTAGCTTGACTCTCGACATTTAAATGAATCAGTAACCCAGTAGTCCACACCATCTTAGGTCCTGTTTATCATCTGAACAGTCAAATGGAGGTAGTTTTCAACTTCAAAGCGTTCTAATAATACCAAGCTGGCCTTAACTATTGAATTTAGTGGACTAGCGACTCCTCCAATTGTTTGTCTTGTACGCTGGCCTTTCAAATCACATTACACTGACACACACACACACACACACACAATAACTTATCTTGCTGATCCCATGCTTTGCTAAATGCTCCAGATGACTTTATTAAAAATATCTTGTAGATTGAATCGCCACTCACCGTTCTCCTTCCTGTCCTCGGAGTCGCTGTCTTCTGAGGAGGAAGAGGAGGAGGATGACGAAGAGGAGGATCCTGACGAGCAGGAGGAGGAGGAAGAGGAGGAGGAGGAGCTGGAGCCAGACCGAGAGCATGAGGAAGACGAAGAGGAAGAGGAGGAGCGCGAGGAGGAGGATGAGCCGTCAGAGTCCGAGTCGGACCCCCCGCCCCCTTCCCCGCCCCCGCCCCCGCCTCGCCCCCTCTTGCTGCTGCGCTTTTGCTTCTTCACCGCAGAGCTGGGAGTTAGGGGTTCAGTCCTGGCTGCCACCATGCGCCTCTCTCCCTCTGCCTTGCTGTCCAGTACACCCAGGGACGCATAGTCGCCTCCCTGCGGGCTCCAGGGCTCCAGTTTGACCTTGGATTCCCCTGCTGACCCAAACCCTTCCTCCTCGGAAATGTGTGGCTCCACTTTGATCCAGTCAGTCCTTTCCCATTTTGGTCGGGTGTCCTCCGGCTGACCTGCCTTGGGGTCCTCTAACTTGGGCTGCAGTGCGAGGGGAGACCCAGCCAGGCCCATCTGATGCTGCTGCTGCTGCAGGAGGGGCGTGGGGGTCCTGGACTGCACCCCTTTGTTCTGGCTGTAGTTTCTCTGGGCCGTCATGAAGCTCAGCTCGGGGTCTCGGAGGATGTGGTAGTCCGTGCGGCTGACTCCATGCTTGGCTGCGCCGATCAGAAGGTCCCGGTCATGCGTGCCCGTTTCCCACCACACCGGCAGGTCCTGGCTGGGGTGGCACAGCTGCAGCCGCTCGTAGAGCTGGGGGTGCCGCAGCACCTGCTCCCTGACCTTGCGTAGGAGCTCGATGCGGTACAGCGTGCGCGAGGCTCGCTCTTCCGTGATCGCCTGGATAGAGATGGACGGGTCCGCAGATTCTTCAGAGGGGAAACAGAATAGAACACAATAAAAAAAGGATCAACATCTGAAAAGTTATTTTATTTAAATTTTAATTATTTTTTAAATCCATAACTTTTAGACACTCAATAATGCTAAATTTAAAAATGCTAAAAATGAGTAAATTCAACGACAAAGATTTCAACTATAAGTTTTTTCTCAATGTCGAAGACAAACGTTTCGAGTAGAAGTGTTTCTCAAAATAAATATATAAAGAAAACAAAACAATGAGTGTAGATGTCAAAATGACAGTCTCTCACTAGGTGGTGTCAGTAACATTTTTCCCCTTGCAGATTTACGATGAATTACCTCCTTCCTTGGGGGGCAGGCGGCAGACCCTTCGGCACATGGCTGAGAAAGCACACAGGTACTTCTGCAAGCTCTCGTCTGTCTTCTTGTGCAGCCTGGCCATGGCGCGGAACTTGGTCCAGTCGAACCGGCCCTGCTCTGGGTCGAACACCACTCCGAACGTGGACACCACTCTGTAGAAATCGGCCTCTTCTCGTCTGGTCCATCTAGAAGGACAAGATTATTTTATTAAAATAAAAGCTCTTTCAAAACTGCATACCTACATACACAACTAAAAATATATACAGATTGTCCACCATCTGTGCATTGTTAATGTGGTGTATGACCTCCGTGGACACTGGCATGGACAGACCAGGCATTGCCTATGTACACGTGAAGACAATGTGTTTATGCTTACATGTTTAATAGCAGTGTATACATACAGTCCCTTTTAACACTGTGGTCTGGAGCCATAGTCACGAGACTGTGCTATTTGTGTTTAGTATTCTAACTGGTGCCTTATAAAAGGGGAGTACTGTGGTTAACCTACAGTAGTCTTTCTGTAAAGTTACATTGTGCTGAAAGAGTTGAGGCTACAAATAATAAATGTCAATATAGGGTCTGAACTACCCAATAAGGCCCATTCCATGTTACGTGTGTTACAGTTTGCAGAACTCCCTCCTGCATTGTAATGTAGGCTGAAAACTTGCTGTAACACACATTTTTAAAAAGTTATTTAGCCAAAAGCTTCCTAAAGGAAAATGTTCTTGATTAAAATGTTTAAACGCTCATAAGTAGTGATTTCCAGTCCTTAATGTTGCTGTAACACATTAACCCGAAGCCCCTGCACAGTTCCACTCCTGTGTGCCAGTATTCCAGGGAGGTTCCTCTGCCTACCTTTGCTGCCGCTCTATCTTTGCTGCTATCTTGGGGTTGATGAGCTCCTGGTGTGCAGGCGGCAGGGCGCTGGGCTGCACTGGGTACACCTGCTGGATCTGCCGGATCTGCCTGTTCTTGGTGTTGCGCTGGTAGGCTGTGATGAGTCGACGCAGGCGAGTGGTTAAGGCAGACGGAGGGGGCCAGTATATTGTGTCGCCTTCCATCATCATCATCATCATCTGCCCATCTGTCACAAAACCAAAAAATGAATAAATCACAAATCAATATACTGAGCTGCAATTGGTGAATTTTTGTCAGTTTTCCAAGGATGCAATTACAAACTCCTCCTGTTCACACCACGGTACATTAGTGATTCATGGCTATAGCTGCCTTGCTAAATAATTAAATGATGCGCTTACCTCCATTACCGTCTGCAATGATCAGCTCTCCAGGGGATGAGGCATCGTCCTAAAACAGGACAACTAGACTTTAGGATGCAGTTGCATACACATATCTCAAGGGGGAGGGCTTGCTGCAATATCTGTTAAAGGCACTGGGGGAATTCAATACAATATCAATACTGTGTTGCAACAGCTTTATTCAGTTAGTTATTTTTAATTACATTTTTAAACAAAAGCCTAGTTGAAAAGGACAGGTTCTAATAATACAGAACGGCGCTTCTGTTTGTGTTCTCTTCCCTGCAGTCACACTACACCCCGAGCTCAGCACACACTACCTCCATCTCGTCCTTCAGCAGCGCTGGAGCCGGTTTGTATTCAGGGTCGTCACCGTCTCTGGAAAAATAAGAATACAAAACCTCAGAAACGCGTTAATGAAAAAAACAAACTAAACACAGTGACACACATGTCTTTCATTGTTTTTGTATAACAACTTTAGAAAAGCTATTTAATATTTGGGCGTACATGTATGGGAGTCTCAGTTTACAACGCTATTATAAAACAGGACAGCTTTGAGGCATCTTCTGGTAAGAATGTAACGCTGGTGGCTTTTACACCTACCCATCCATGTAGTCGTTTGCCCTCTGCTCTGCGGCGATTGCCTTCTCGTCAGGCTTGCCCACTCGCTCCAAAAAGCTCAGGGCTGGATCTCCTCTTATGGTGCTATACTTTTCATAACCTGCAAGGAAAACAGCAGAGCACAGGACTCTAACAACATGAGAAACATGGTGGTCTGCAGCACGCAAGTCAAATCTCTACGGGGTGTGAGGTGTGCAGGAGATCTCAACTCTTAGAAAAGACTACTCTGGGATCACTACTGTTGTACTCCCCCTTTATCTTACTGAACCAGCTCTGAGACGGAACAGAACTGTATTGTACGACGATCTGCTATTAGTTACAAACCGGGTTTTGCAAAAACAAGGTGCGAAGGTCCGATGTGCAACACGGCACAAGTACAAGATGTTCTGCAATCAATTTCCCTGTGTCTTCTAAACGCCACACAGTTTACTGGAATGAAGTTACAGCATATATTCATCAAACTCATGCTTTTGCACTCACCATGCTTAAAGACGCCAAGCAGGAGATTCTTGTCGGCGTCTGCATCCCACCAGTTAGCAGGAAGTTCAGAGTGGTCCAGTTCTGGAACCCACATGTCAATCTCGCTGGAAGAAACAATGACAAAAATTAAATGATAAAATAAACCAAATGTGTTTATTCTGTTCATTAGGACTTGATATATTTAAATTAACAGTCAATATGTACAGTGCATTGAACCGTCTGCAGATCTCTCAGCTGTCCAGTCACAGTTTCATTTAGGACATCCTGACTCTCAGCTGTTACTAAACCTGAGAAGTGTCACACATTTTGGATTCCTCTGAATTAAAATAGTTCTTCTGAACATCCAGCAGATCTTGCAAATTAATTCAGAAAGCAGGCTGTTAAATAAATTAATTAAAAAAAAATCAAATCTTTAACATGAAGCCTTGCTTAGTATCACCCTAACAATTCTTATCTTAGAGTATGTTGGAGAGAGCTAAAGATCTTACTCCATGGGGCTCAGTCATGCAGTCTCTCTCTCTCTCTCTCTCTCACTCTCTCTCTCTCTCTCTGTGTCTCAGTCTCGCTATCTAGCTTGCAGCACTAGTTACTGAAGGCATGCTACATTACAGTGAAGGATCATTTACCATGCATTCTGAAAGCGTTACCGAATTTAACACTGGGGCTCTATTTATAGATCCTTCCTGGACTTCCCTAACTTGGAAACGGGTGGAAAAGCAGCGATATGTGTAAATAAATATGCACAGCTTTTACTAGAACTACATTCTTCAAAAAAATTCTAAAATATCAAAAAAGGAAGGTCAAAGACTGTGTAGTTAAGTTCCATATAAAGATGCACTGCCCCCCTTTTATTGAACATGCACAATGTGATGATAAAATACACTACTTCACCACCCTAGAAACATATCCAACCAGCCAGGCTCTAATCAGAAACATTCTAGATTATACAGCATGCAACTATCAGAGATAAACACCACACCCTTCGCTCGACTCTTCCTGGTACACAGTATTACAGAAGACTGCTTGGGGCTACACAGCAAACCGCTTTGCCAGCAGCAGACACACACGCACTTCCCAGTGCACTTCATAATTACGTTAACCTCTACCAAGCGCTGCCCATAAACAAACAGGTGAGCGATTAGAGATATTTACCTGGAATCAGCCCCGTCAATCACCTTCTGGAAATGGTCTCCTATTACCTCCTGCTTCAGATAATACAGCATCCTCACTCGAAGCAGCACCCTGGAAGACATGGCCGAGTGTTAAACCCACAGAAGAGCCGCGTGCGATTTCAAAAGCACCGCACACACAGCCCTGGAGCAAAGACATGTGAACAGTCAGCGTCCCTGGCCTCGGGCTTCATACAGAACTGCGTTGAAAGTGTTAGAAAGCTGTGAAAGGCTCACTTGTTGCAGTGGTGTTTGATGTGCTTCTTATAGCCCTCGTCCTGCAGCAGGTGTTCTGGGTTGTGTTTGCGCAGCCACTCTGCTTTCTGGATATCGAAAGTGCTGGGCTGAGTCTTCATCTTCTTCCCTTTGCGGCCCCTGGGCACAGGAGCGGAGAGCCCTGGGCGAGGCAGGCCATTATTGTCACAAAGAAGAGTGGAAACACACACAAAACCAGAGCTCATACTGCGGGCTGCAGCAGTGGCATTCAGCCTACCCCACCTCAAGCAGCCAGCGTTTTACAATGGGTTTGAATCCTGTGCATTGACGCCAACACAAATCAACGTCAGTAGGAGTCATGTGAAAAGGCAAGCATGCCGACAGCTATTCAAATAACTGAAATTATTATTTAAATATAATTTTATTTCACACAAATAACAGAATAAATTTGGTTGATACTCGAGTGCTATCCAGGAGTTCTGATGTACAGGTGTCTACCGGCTACAATTCACTAGTACAGTAGTTTCAAAACAGAGACTACGTAGCTATTTCCAAGCTCTTCTGTATATGGCATTCTGCACAGAGCTCTCAGTATCAATGAACTAAATGCAGAGCCAAACACCTGTGCAAGGAGTTGCTTGCCTGTGTCAGCCACTTTGGACTGAGCTAGGCAGCTGCCTGAAACAGGACACTATGGGCAACATTTATCAAGGAGCTGGTTTTTCATGAAGGAAAATAGCTAGGGATGTCAATGGTACATTACTTAGTATTGTGAAGTTTTAATAATTTATTTTATCCATTTATCAAAACCTGTGTCATAAGACCAAAGCTCCTTTTATTCCAGTGGGGGTCGTTTTTATGAAAGAAAAATAAACCACCAAACACATTCTTTATTAAGGGTTAACAACTGAATATATCAAGTTTCTCTTAGTATATCACAATTTAGCATTATTGAATGTTTGCAGTTATGGATAATTAGTGCTGGGATGAACACAGGATTTTCATGTTCGACTATTTCGCACAATTTAAATATTCGTTTGGATATTCATTTTTCAAAAAGCAATAAAAGCCATTATATTGCTCTGAATGCAATGTGCAAACGGAAACTGAAATTTAACTTAAAACACTTCAAATAAAACAAATGTGGAAATTGACTCACCGTTTTGGTTCTCGTTTATTACATTCCACATAACAAATTCGCAACAAAAAATGTATAATATATACAATCTACACAAACATTTTCAGGAAGTTGGGTGCTGTTTAAGCGAGGCATTCCAGAATGAAATGCTAGCTTTTTTTCTATCCCATGAGATTCTGACTTGCTCGCAAGCAACACAATGCATTTTTGTCCCAGAGAGATCACTATGTGTGCGCCCACATAATCTTGTTTGTTTACTTTTTTCTGTCTAAAACTTTTAAATAGAGGCTCAAGAGCTGCTGCGTTGATCCTGTATTTTTTAGTTTTTTTTTTATATACATTCATCTCACATATCATGTCGCGCAAATTCTGACGGGGCAGTAAATAAGTGCAAGCTATTTTTGTCATTTGTAGCGAATATGAACATCTGATTTTTGTATCCGAATACATGTCAAAAAATATTTGTTTGAATATTTGGATATTTGTCCCAGCACTATGGATAACACAGGAATAGAAAGAAGACTCCTTTTGCATAGCATATTCACCCATTACAGCTTTTACTACGAGCTTGATTAGCCACAGCGCACAGGTAGCAAGCTCAGGTGTGTCTGATTAGACTCATAGTAAAAACGGTTGATGAAATCTCCAGGATGCTGCTCATGCCTCACCGAGGTGGTTCTGCAGCTCCTTGGTCTGGCCGTCCTCGCTGGGAGCGATCAGGTCCCACATGAAGCTCTTGATCTTGTCGTCGCCTCGGTAGTGCACCAGGCAGTAGGAGAGCAGCGCCCGGCAGATGACTTCCACGTCGTGCTCATTCAGCTGCCTCTTGAAGCGGCTGTGCTGCAGGATGTCTCTCCAGCGGCCCCACCTGCCCCACAGACACACACACACACACACACACACATCCAGCCGGTGAGACCGTGTGCTTTCAACAATAACGACACCCGATGCACAGGACATGTACATCCCACAGAGATAGAAACTGACTTACATATAGATGATGTACGTAAAAATATAAACATAACGTGAGCACAAATAATTACAATTATGCTCAATATCAAGAATGCCATAACCTAGTTATCACAATTGGATAAGTTATTCTCTACATATAACCACATACAGTCGCTAATATCCCCAGCAGGTATGATAATGGGTGTAACAGAACAAACTGGTCATCCCTCGTGGCTTTGGAAGTTACACCTTCACTGTTCATTCAAAAGCTTCACTGGCTGATAACCATTTCTGCTGCAGACTGACAGTACAAGAGCCTTCATAAATCATCACCCAAGCTATCCAGACAGAATACATATCCTCAATGCAAGTGCTAGGGTCATGAGGCAGCAGCTTTCTGGCTCTAGCAGGAGCTAGTGATTACCTTAGGTGACCTCACACCTCAGTCCACAGGTGACCTGGTCGCTGCCACTCTTTCCATCTTGGAATAAGGCTACTTAAAAGCTGTCTCAAGCTACAATGTTCCCATACTTGAATGCTTGTTTCTCATAGAGTATTTATTTTGTTTTTTCCTTTTCAAGCTTGAAGGGCATCGCACACCGGCTACGGTTCTTTACACAAAATTTAACTACCATTTCTATTCATGTAACAGATATGTACAGTTCTTAACACACCGTGCACACCAGGAATGAAAGAGAGTGATGCCTTGCTTTCAGTTCGATTTGATTTGTTGTGCTTTAAAAATGTATCTGAAGTCTGAAGCAATGGCCTTGAGGGGCCTCAATTTGCTCAGAAAAAAAACAGACCCAACCCCCTCCACATGCCGTGGTAACCGCAGAGAAGGTGACTCGCTGCCTGCTTCTGCTCCCAATCCAGAGACAGCTGTGCAGCCTGCAGCAACTGTCAGGCTTTTCAACACTACACTGTCTCCAAGGAGAATGGCTCCTCTGTTGTGTGACAGCAAGCTCAGAAAGAACAAAAAACAACCTTGCAGTCTCTGAGCAGCTCACAGCAAAGAAGCAGAGACAGCTTCCAGAATCTTACCGTCGCTTCCCTCTTCTCTGCAAAAGTTAGATCAACTTCATTGCAGATGCTGTGTTTCACTACGGGTGGGAAATAAGTCAGACAGCAATGCCTGGGCTCTTATCAAGCCAATTAGGTTTGATGGTCCTCAGTGGACAGCGGTTTGCACCTCAAATGCCACACACAGTTCAGCACAATTTGCACACAATACCTCAAAAGCAGCCCCCCTCTGCCTGCACCCCGATGACGCACGGCGCCCCCCTCTGCCCTGCACCCCGATGACACACGGCGCCCCCCTCTGCCCTGCACCCTGATGACGCACGCTCACCCATAAACCAGCAGGTTCTTCTCAACCCGGAAGCACTCAGTCCTGCCGTAGCCGCTGAGGCGGTCGTGCGGACGCCGCAGTTTGGGCTTGTCGTCGCCCTCGCTCTCCCCCTCTGATAACTCTGCCAGTTCCTCCTTCGTGGCGCTGAAGGGCCGGGTCTGCTTCCTCACTCTCGGGGTGTCGATCACCAGGCTGTTCTGCAAAAGGCAAAGGAGCAAAGACGTCGATTTAACGAGCCGGTTCACTGGTTAACCTGAGCAGGGACACCATTGCTGGTGTTGCTCAATTCCTGGCTCTCCCAGCAGGGGGCCACTATTGGGCATACATTCTATTAAGGGAAGGCCTTAAATCAAAATGTGAGCTCATTTCAAGAGAGGTTGACGGGGAGGAGATCTTTTGTATGTTAACTGGTCAAGGGTATCTGCTGTCTATTCTATATTTGTTTAGTGTTGATATTTAATTTGAATAGAACTGAGGACAGCGAGCTCATAATTATGTAGCAGATGTCTTTAAGAGATTTGCTAGCAGACATGCAAGTAAAAAACATATATATATATTATATATATATATATACACACATATACAAGGAAAAATCTAGAACTTTTACAATTCATTGTAAACATGGCCTTTATATTAACCAAATGAGTAAATTATGGAACGGTGAGATATGGAGGAAGCACTGCGTTTAACATCTTCTCAACGCAGGGTCCGGTTTAGTTCAAACTGGCTGAGCGGTTCTTCCATGATTCGGCAGGCAGGATCTAATGGGATTTGGCTGCCAATGACACCCCTGCCGTTAAAATCAGTCTCTGATCTTACATTTAACTAAAGAATATTACCTGATCATATATCAAACTTTCACCTCAGGAGCTAGAGACTACACCCGAGCACCACCTGAGAATACGACCACTTCTACAAATAAATACGGTTCACAACGAAAATACCCCAGCCAGTAAACTTGCATAGCTGCAGTTATAGAATATGCTGAGCAAAATTAATAAGTCTTTTTTGAATCTACAGATGTCTTCTCACAGGTTATTACGAGGGGTAGTACAAAACTATCTTCATCATCAGTGCCGTTCCTTGAACCCAGTGTCTGCTGTATGTTTCCACTGAAGACACACACGAAGAATTTCTATTCTCAAAAAGTTCCAATGCCCTACTTACTCTGTCATTGAGGGCATCCATATCAATCTCTGCTTTCTTAGCCCACTTGTCCCAGAAGTTTGGATCATCCAGAGAGATGTCTGTCCTGTTCCCTGATGCCACGAAACTGGCCTGAAACAACATCGAATCAATTTAGGAGTGGCGTAAGACTGTGGTTCAGAAAAAACACATTACAGTAAAACTCCCAGCAAACCAAATGGACTGGCAACTGCATTCAAATGGAATTTAATATGTGCCTTTGTTAACGTTAATGCTTCCCCTCCCTATTCTTTTGACTTCCAGTTAAATCCAAGACCACCAACTTCAGCCACTTTGTCTATCTGAAGAGCATGAGTATATTTTATGCAAACACCTAACAGACTAATATGTTTTTTAAAAGACTTACATGTTTATTAAGAATTGTAGATGAAATTTAGATCAACAACTTGGAATACTAAACATTGCAAGTCCCAGGTTAAAATGCATCTTTTGTAACTTGTGCGCAAGTTTAGAATGCAAACATATATAAAAAAGATAGAAAGAGCAATTTACTTTTGCAAAAGTGGAGCCCCTCCCCTCCGACTCTATGGTGATGGTTTTGGTTCGCCGCTGCAGGATCTGGTCGATGTCTTCCTCGCAGAATTTGGACCCTTCATCCTCCTCGTCCATGATGGCCCCGTAGGCCCCTCTCCGCAGCAAGTCCTCAATCTCCTTCTTGGAGAGCTGCTGCATCTGCTGGAAGACACAAATACAACAGGATGTCATTAGCACACACACACACATACCGTGAAACTTCAATTCAATGCCTCCGGTGTTTATTTACAGCAGACCCGGCGCGTACTGGAGACATGCGGTTATTTGAGACCGGCGTTCATATTAGATCTCTAGCTTCACATGATTCATGCGGTCATGAGAAGCCGCTAACACACAACCTTGTGGCAACATCGTAACTCAATTTAAACATTCCAGCAACTTTGTGAAAAGTTTGTGTGTCAGTGGGAACTAAGTTACAGTTTTGTTTCATAACAAAATTACATTGTACTGTACACCCACAAGTATAAAGCAAAAGTATTTTTATATGCACTGGTTAACAAGGATACGGTATGCAAAACATTGGAAAATGAACAAGCAGAAGTACAAACTTCTAAAATGTTTCTAAAAATGAAGAATAAAAGCAATAAGTATCATTATCAAATTTATTGTTTAACCTCAAACGTGTACATTGTTAATACAACAAAACACGTTGAAATACACCAAGAGGTATGTATCTGACCTGCTTTCAGAACGCTTAAAATGATCAAAACTTTTAATAACGTAATAACTGCATTAAACAAATATGCATTACATGTAGGCCTACCTTAAATTACATTTTCTATTATTATTATTATTATTTATTAATCCTGAGAGTCACTTTCATTGCTGTCACTTATTAGCAGGTCATTACACTCTAGCTCCTCCTCATCTTACTCAGCTTCAACGGCAACGACAGAGACCGAGCGTTTAATAGACAGCCGGCTTTTAATAGAGACCCGGCTTTTAATAGAGACCCGGCGTTTATTCACAATATCACTGTGCACACACTTACCCCCCCGGTGCTGTTGTCTCTCCCACTCATGCTCTGCAGCACAGCCTTGTCCAAGCCCAGCTTCAGGCTGGCTCTGTCGAACATCTCCCTCTCGTAGGAGTTGCGGGTAATCAGCCTGTACACCTTCACCGCCTTGTCCTGACCAATCCTGTGGCAGCGCGCTTGAGCCTGCAACAAGACAGGGAGAGACTTGCATCCACTCATCCTAAACCTCAAGACAAAGTGATCTGGGGACAGGTATACATACATATACATGTCTATATCAACAGCCATATATGAATATGATGTTTACTGGGATCTATCATTTCCATGGCAATATTTCAGGGAGTGTACAAACCATACGAACCATCCAAATAGAAATTAATAGTGCTGGTCTGTTTTTAAAACGACTAATACGTTTCTCAAACCAAACATGTATGTTAAAGCAACAATTGCTATTAAAAAGAACCAATATAACACGTACAGCTGTCTCTGCATTTTGTATTCAAATGGCTACTATTGATTTTTTATTAAAATAAATGAATAATTCAATAAATAAAAGCGAGGGCTAGGCAATACGTTTTTTGGAATGGTAATAGATTATGATGAGATACTCTGAACAAATCACAAATCCGAACAGGATCAGGAGACAACTGGTTCGGATTAGGAGAGTCGACTGTAATTCGACAGACCTGGGCAGCTCCACAGTTGTACAGTATAAACCCCCAAGGTGCTCTCACCTGCAGGTCGTTCTGGGGGTTCCAGTCCGAGTCGAAGATGATGCAGGTATCGGCTGCAGTCAGGTTGATCCCCAGCCCGCCAGCCCTGGTGCACAGCAGGAACACAAAGCGGTCCGAGTCGGGCTTGCTGAAGCGATCGATAGCTGCCTGCCTCAGATTCCCCCGCACTCTGCCGTCGATCCGCTCGTACAGGTACCTGCAGAACAGCAGCAGCACAGTACAGCTTCAGCAGCAGCACAATACAGCTTCAGCAGCAGCACAATACCGCTTCAGCAGCAGCACAATACCGCTTCAGCAGCAGCACAATACCGCTTCAGCAGCAGCACAGTACCGCTTCAGCAGCAGCACAATACCGCTTCAGCAGCAGCACAATACCGCTTCAGCAGCAGCACAATACCGCTTCAGCAGCAACACAATACCGCTTCAGCAGCAGCACAATACCGCTTCAGCAGCAGCACAATACCGCTGCAGCAGCAACACAACACCGCTTCAGCAGCAGCTGGCAACTGCCCTGTTTTACTAAGCAAACACATTGATTCAAATGTCAAGTTAAACAGTGGCATACAGTGTACTTGGAAGAACCATCTCTGCCTTATTAGCATTAAAACCTCAACAAATCTTAGGCACTTTGATACTCTCGTTGCAGCCTCTAGCTAGCCCTGTTTATACTATGCATTTACCATGTTTCTTAATGTGCTTTACCATACCTCTCTGTGGTTTGCAATGCGTACCTATGATTTCCCATGCTTTATTACACTTTGCTCTGCTTTTGCTATGGTAATCTCAATCAGGGATCGCTTGGATTCTGCGGAGAGCAGCCAGACGGCTCTTTACCTCCTCTGGATGAGGTAGTCCTCCAGGATGTCCAGGCAGCGCACCATCTGAGAGAAGATGAGCACCTTGTGACCCCCGGCCTTCATCTTGGGAAGCAGCTTGTCGATGAGGACCAGCTTCCCTGCGGACTGGATCATCGCTTGCAGGTGGAAGTTCGGGGAAGCCGGGCTGTACGTCTCGCGGAAATCTTCCAGGATTTTCTCCTCCGCCCCTGCGGATCACAGAATAGTGCAAAAGCATTTAAATTGGAGATCTTAACAAATACAAAAAACTATAGTAATGACAATACATTTTAATGTCTTATTATACAGTGTTTGAAAAAGAGAGTCTTGGTTTAATGTAATGTTAAAGCATTGCTAAAGACTGGCACCTTGCCCTTCTCATGTTGCACTACAAACCCCGGATAGAAAGCTGTGCCTCTTAGTGTCGAACACTGGGGCAACACTGGTGTATGAAGCACCCACAATCACAGTTAACATACAATTAATGTGTTGTTATGTGATGAAAACATAGAGAAGTACAATATCTGATCAATATACAGCTATGGACAAAGTTTTGAATCATTTAGCACGGAAACATCCATCCATCCATCCATCCATCATTATTATATCGCCCTTCACTATACTGCAGATTTGAATATATTGCGGTCCTGGAGTTGGCTCCCCATTTTTACAGTCTAACTGCGTATGCCTTAGCTGCACGATACATAGACAATTTCACTTAGAATTACTGTTTGTTTTATTTCGTACTGCACATCACAAACAAAAATATACAGAACAATTAAAAACAAAGCATTAACACTGTGCTGTTATCATATACACATGAATTGCACAATAACACAAAGCAAATTAAATATCTACTTGCTGAAGCGGTTTTTATTTTAGCCAACGAGGTGTTCACGTGTGGCAGCAAAAGCCACAAGGCAGTGACGTCAGCTCCCTAGCAACACCCTCCACAGATGAATTAAAATGGTGTGCTGCTTTTTATACAGAAAATGATAAAAAGCGGGTTTCGTAGAGGATTTATACTGGACCCTGACGCACCCGATAAACGAGGAAGTGGTTGTACAGTATTTGTTAGCCTATTTGTTTTTCCTACAGCTTGTCCTCCAATTCCCTACACTAGTGATTCATGCAATATTTCTACAGTAAATACAGTACTGGTGTCATTCAGTAGCAGTGTGGAGCGGTGGTTAGGGCTCTGGACTCTTGACCGGAGGGTTGTGGGTTCAATCCCCAGTAGGGGACACTGCTGTTGTACCCTTGAGCAAGGTACTTTACCTAGATTGCTCCAGTAAAAACCCAACTGTATAAATGGGGAATTGTATGTAAAAATAATGTGATATCTGTATAATGTATAATGTGATATCTTGTAACAATTGTAAGTCGCCCTGGATAAGGGCATCTGCTAAGAAATAAATAATAATAATAATAATTCAAACTGTAAAGAACTTCTCAGTCTAACTTCCGTTTTGTCTCTCCCTTTTGATACAGTATCTGAACTGAAGAAAAGCTGCGCTGGCACTTTATGACACAGACCCCTTATTCAGCATTCGTTTTATAACTAAATAAATATTAAGGCCTATTACGTGGTTATCTTGCCTAACGCATTTACTTTTTTGCTGCGAGAGGAGCTGCGGCTTCACTATACATGCATTACAGAGAGGGAGTTATTTTATTTTGTATTTTAGTCAGATGTGTGTTGTTATGTGTCCCATGAGGGAGGAAACTGACAATGTGATTGACCAGATCCAACCTCTGTACATTTTAAACTCTGTTTCATTCACCTCATTGTGAAAATAAGAAAGCTAGCATCATATTGTTTGTGGGACTCATATGTTCCTTGTACCTAAAAGGGTTAAGAGAAAACGGATCCTCAAGTGTTATATGTAAACTGAATTATTAAGGTGTTTCACACAGTCGCCCCCCGGCACTCCCAGTTTGAGCTGCCGTGCTCTGTGCTGAAGCCGGTACCTTTGATGAGGTAGGGGTGGTTGCAGCACTTCCTGAGCTCCATCATGGTGTTCACCAGGTTTGGGACGTTGGCCTGGCCCACGCCTTTCGACAAGAAGGAGAAGTTCTTCTCCAGGATGGCTCGGTAGTACTTCTTCTGGATGTTGGTGAGCTCCACCTCGATGATGGTCTCCTGCTTGGGAGCCAGCTTCTTTTCCACGTCCTCCTTCAGCCTGCGCAGCATCATGGGCTTCAGGATGGCCTGGAGCTTCTGGACCTGCGGACGGGAGAAGCATGATGAGAGACAAAAGAAAAGCTAGCTCTTAGAAAGCAATTCCAATGCTTGGCAGTAAGAAAGACAGCAAGTCCCATAAGGCACCAACGTCAAGGTGTCTGGAGCTTCTAGACTGTTGCAGGAACATGAACAGACAGGTACTCGTGAGAAATATATGCAACAGCAGAGCAGGACTGAAGAGGCATGTAGATGTCCTCACAAAACACCTCGGAACACAGACATGAATACACACCAGGGATGGAAATAAGACCCCCAACTGCAAGGTAGTTTGATCCACTCCTGGTTTTACACATTCCCATACACATGCAAAAATGACAACTTCGGAAGGCAAGGCTGTTCTCGGATCAAGGAGAAGTCTCCAGGCAGCAGATCCGAATCTGCACAGAGTGTCCCCAGGCTGTGTACGGAATGTTCCGTGCTGGCCAGGGTCCCGTTTGCACTCTGCAGCATGGGAATCCTGCCACCTCTCTGACTGAGTTCAAACAAACAACCAGACAAAAATATACAGCGTTCTCACAGCAATATCACTCATGACATTATGAGGTGCTCTACAAACGGCTGCATCTCCCAGTCAACACTAAACACAAACAAAATAAAATAATCCTGCATTGCCGAGATGCTTTACTTAATTACTAGACAAAAGTAATAACTGTACATTGACAGTTAAAAAGCACGAACGAGCAACAACGATTAAGCAAAGCACTCTACGCATTTACAATGTCTGCATGAAACGGTTCCAATGTATCAGGCAAAAGAAGAGAGATAGAAGAGAGAGAGAGAGAGAGAGAGAGAGAGACTGTCTAACCACCCAGCTAATGGAGCTACTCGGCAGCAGATTCCTGCAGTACCTGTTCCTCGGTCTTGAGGTCTCCGAATTCCTGCATGAAGGTGGATTCGGAAGGGAAGTGGGATGGCTCAAGGAAGTGCAGCAAGCTGAAAAGCTCCTCCACTGTGTTCTGCAGCGGGGTTCCCGTTAGCAGCACCTTGTGCTCCTGGATCAGGGCAGGGGAGGGGGAGGGAGAGGGGGAGGAATGGTACACCGTGTGAAGATGTGGCTTTCATCCATAACCATTAAAACACTCAGTTTAGAAAAACTAAAAGAAACGGAACAAAGATCAATGACAGCAAACGTTTCATCTAGAAGTGATGTGTGTGCTGGTAAACTTCTAGAAAATATTCTTATCTTCATTTTCCCTCAAGTATGTGACCTGCTATAACAAGTGCCATTCACACCTCTGCAAGGTTAAGGTCTAATTCGGGCAAAATCAGCATGTGCTCATTCTCCTCAGCATGAAGAGACCCCTCATACTACCACCTAGTGATATAAGAACAGGAAACTAAACTTATTTCCACATTGAAGACGGGGGAGAAAAAATATACTGTACATTATTATTATTATTATTATTATTATTATTATTATTAATTATTATCAGGCGCCCTTACCCAGGGTGACTTACAGTACAAAAATACATATCAAGAATTATTAAGTTCTTGGGACACATCTCCTTTGATCACAAAAAACCCTAAAAACTATCGAGTTTCTCATGAAACAAATCTGTCAAATACATTTTGATATCTTTGACATCGCAGTGCCACAGGACAATTTACCAGCGATTTAAACACACATCGTTAAAGCCTTCTCATACCAGATTCATGAGCTTGAACCCCTCCAGTAATTTACCAGCGATTTAAACACACATTGTTAAAGCCTTCTCATACCAGATTCATGAGCTTGAACCCCTCCAGTAATTTGCAGTTCTTGTTCTTCAGCCTGTGAGCCTCGTCGATGATCACACAGCGCCACTCGATGGCGTTCAGCTCCGGGGAGCCTCCGAGGATCATCTCGAACGTGGTGATGATGGCCTGGAACTTGTACGCTCCACGAACCACGCGGCCCTGGAGATGAAAACAGAGACGGGAGTGAACCAAAGATCTGGATTCTCACCCTGAGCTACACCTAAACCCCACTACTTAATAAGAGATGCTGAAAACAAATACTAAATCAATTATTATTATTATTATTACTACTACAACTGCTGGTGATGCACAGTAATCATCTCCATGGCTATTTGAGAGAGGAGAGCTGAACGGGGTTCTCCTCATACTCAAGCTGTGCAATGAAGTCTGTCTGCTCCTGCCCAACAATCCAGTAGGAGGCAGGCTTTGTCTTTGAGTTTGCGTCTCCTTATGCACTCCTAATACCAGCAAACAACTCACCATGCTGTCTAGGAGCACGGTCCTATTTGGAAAAGCAATGGATTTGGAGGGATCCCTACAGGCTATCATGCAAGGTCCGTGCCGACACAGTAAATGTTTTTGTTTTGTTTTGCACTGTAAACATTTCCCGCAGACTCTGTTAAAAAGCTCTCCCAGTTTGTCACTCGGTACTCGGTACAAGGCTGGTACCTTGGAATCCCTGCAGTACATCTCGTACTGTTGCAGCATCTGCCGGCTGATCATGCTGCCGTGGTAGACGATAACGTTGAGGTGGGTCCAGGTCCTGAACTCCCGCTCCCAGTTTGCGATGGTGGAGAGGGGGGCGATGATCAGGAAGGGCCCCCGGATTCCCGTCAGGTAGATTTCTTCAAGGAATGTGATGGACTGGATGGTCTTGCCGAGGCCCATTTCGTCAGCAAGAATACAGTTCCGTCTTTGTGTGTGTGGGGAGGGGGGGGGGGGGGGATAAAAATACAAATAAAAATAAATAGCTTTCCCCCTTTACCTGCCCTCATGTTCTTACAGTACAAGCGCAGATTCACAGTCCGCTACCAGGACACCAGCTGAATCTACACTTGTCATTAAGTGATTACATACAATGATACAGTGGCACACTGTTGCAGGAGGGACTTTACAGACAAGATCATTTCCAGTGCGCTGGATCCAGGGTTGTGATCAATTCCCTTTTTTCAATTCCAATTCCTTTTTAACATCAATTCCCAATTCCACTTCCAATTCCCATTCCCATTCCCAATTGGAACGGAAGAGAGGGAATTGAGCCCGGCCCTGGCTGGATTTGGCACTAACACCCACCTATTGTACCAGTTGAAGAGAAGCCAGTTCACTCCTTCAAGCTGGTAGTCCCTGAGCTGGTTTCCATTTTGATACTCCCTGGATTCCTCTTTTTTCTTCCACATGTTGGCTGGAGGTCGCTCCTGTGTACAGAGCATTAACAGAGGCATAAAGATCCGTAAAATATACAGCATTACTCATCGATATACAGCATTACTCATCAACAAAAATACCGATAATTAGGTATTCAACACAAGCAGGACAGCAAAACTGGAAACAACAGAAGTTAAAACAGATGACGTTAATTATTTTTAATGATTTAAAAAAAAAAAATGTTATTAAATTAAAATCAGCAGGACCACACAGGCTGGGTTTGAGGTTGTCTGTGTAATCATGAAAAACACACACAAGCATGGCTGGCTTTGTATAGAGAGAACAGTGTGGAGAGAGTGTGGAGAGAGGGGTCCTACCCTCCTTCGAGGGTCTGCTCTGGCTGCCTGCAGTAGTTCAAACTCCTCGATTTTAGACTGGTCAACGTCTTCCTTCAGCTCCCAAGTGCTGTCTTCATAAGGCAGCGAGCTCCACTTCACCAGGTAATAAATCAAAGGCTACACGAAAACACAACGTTTGAACAATAAATAAATATAAATTACATTTTTATCATCGCCACCAAAATGCTGCAGATGTATTATTTTACGATAAGATAACTTAAGAGGGAAACGTTTGTTCAATACCAGCTTCACAGTGAATCAGGAGAATACAAGGTAGGTCACTGAAACACTGGCTTTCAGTTCATTTATACATGCGTCTTTTCACAAAGTACAGTATGAGTGTGCATATAAATGAACTGCATGGAGGTCCGAGTCCAAAATAGCAGCACAGCCCTTTTTTCAACACATACCTTCATTCAGGCACAATAAAGCATGAAATCCATTAGAGCCCTGCAGAACCTGACCTTTTAAAAGAATACAAAATCAAATATCTGCAGGACGTGGAGACTGTGCTGTCCACAGCTCTGCAATAATTAGTGAACAGGATCTGTCACAATGGGTCTCCTGGGCTGTTAGCGTAGGTCTCCAGGTTCCTCAGTGAGAAATTAAATGACTTAAACCCTGTACAATAACACAGATTTATGGCTTTGCATTACCTTTAAAACATTAAGCTTTTTCACCCATCATTGGGTTACTTACTTTGGGTTACTTACCAAGAAGCAGGGGTTGACTATCCTAAGCTGACACATTTTTTATTAAATAAATGGAGCTCTTGCCCCAATCCTAGTATGCACAAAAAGGACAGTAAAGTCCTTACCTCGCCTGTGTCCTTGTCCTCACAGTAGGAGACGTCTAGCACTCTATCTACCTCGACATAGTCTGGGTTGAACGGATCCTCCTCCATCTACAATGGAAAGGAAGGACAATGAGCTGCGGTGTGGAGGATGTGGCTGATTAATGGGAACACACAGCTCTGCTACATGGCTTACATCTGCAAAGAAGTGGGCCCTTTGTGCTTGTTTAATCTTGAATCGTTTAATCTTCAGATGAATCCTCTTGTCCTTTAAGAGCTGTTGTTCTGTGGCCCATTCACAATGCAAATAGGAGCTGGAATACAGCAACACACAGGAGGTTCAATAATAAGAATACATACAGAGGGTAAACACGTTTTTTTTTTTTAAAGCTATGCTTTGAAAAAAAAAAAAAAAAAAAGGACAGTTACCCCTCCCATGTACACATGCCTTAACATTCCCAAAAGATAGACCCCCCCAAATCTCACAAAGCTATGACCCCCCCAAATCTCACAAAGCCATGTCCAGAATGTCTTGCAGCAAATCTATATTCTGCAGATGAAATAATATTTTCTCATCAACACATTTTCTATAAAAATAAAAACAGACCAACAAACAGAATTCTTACTAGTTTTTGTATTTTACATAAAACTCTTCAACTTCAGCCATCACTCCTAGTGTGACCTGAAACAGAACAGTGTGATTATTGTAGACAGCCTTCACTGTAAAAAACATAAGTGCAGCAGGGTTGATTCCCCTGCACATGTGGAAATTAGTGCTGGTGTAATTTATATGGGGAAATGGGTTTATTGTGTGGCACCTTTTATTTGTAGTTTTTGTACTGTGTTTTATTTTGCCTTTTGTACAGCCTGCTGTATGTGTCCTCTGTGCGTTACCATCGTTGGTAGCGTCACATGACCTGTTTATTTATTATTATTATTATTTATTTCTTAGCAGACGCCCTTATCCAGGGCGACTTACAATTGTTACAAGATATCACATTATTTTTACATACAATTCCCCATTTATACAGTTGGGTTTTTACTGGAGCAATCTAGGTAAAGTACCTTGCTCAAGGGTACAGCAGCAGTGTCCCCTACCAGGGATTGAACCCACGACCCTCCGGTCAAGAGTCAGAAGCCCTAACCACTACTCCACACTGCTGCCCCTATTTACTTTGTTTTGTGTTAATAAATCCTGCGCGCCTTTGCTAGCATTTCAACTCCACCTCCCATGTCTCTCTGTATTGCCTAAGCAGCGGTTACCCACACACATGACACGAGCACCCTGTCACGATAAGATATACAGCAGTGCTCTTAATACTACAGATCGACCACCAGTTTCCCAATCCATCAATCCACAGGCAGAACTCAAATGCATTTAACAGGACACAGGGGTGGGTAATCACACCAGGGCCCAAGTCTGAACCAAGCTGACACACAGGTCTCGCTGCTACGCTAAATTATTAAAAAGGTACAGCTGTCTGATTTTGTTTCTTTCATGCATTCATTCTAAGTGCTTCTTACCTCTTTTTTCACTCTCCTCGAAGACATGATTTTATCAACAACCGCTGCATCTTCTTCACTCGGGTTCTCCTAAAGAACAGGGAACGATCACTTTAGAAATGAAAGCACTTATAAACACAGTCGAAGTAGCAATCAAGCACACTCCCCCGATGCATCCCACTGGAGCCTTCCCCCTCTCCAGCAGTCCCTTTCAATTGGGAGCCCATCTGAAGATCTGCCTCCATTGGGACCATCTCTTTGCTAACACCATTTTTGCTTGGTTCCTTTCAGGCACAGAGGTATTCCACAGCACTGTACCGAAATAAACCAGATGATGTCTTCCCCCAAGAATAGCACATGTCCCTGCTGCATGGACCATTTGCATTTCTAAATACTGCATGGCCAGCTTTGCAAAGCTGGCGAGGCTCAGTGCCCAGAAGGGAAGGTAATGTTTCTCACCACGAACAGTTGCAGAGCGTGCTCCTTGCGGGGTGCAGTGCCGGCCCTCTTCACTTTCACCGTCACTTTCTTCTCTTCGTCTGATATCTTGCACTCTCCCTCTTCTGCGTATTTTTTTCTTTTCACTTGCCGATTAGATCTTCTCTTCTGCACAACAAAGGCATGATCACAGTTTTACTAGCACAGTTTTAAAAAGCATGCCATTGCTGGATGTACTACAGCAAGTCAAGAGTACAGAATATACGTATCTAAGCGCTCCCTCACCGAGTCGTCGTCCTTCGAGGAGCGCCGTGGCGTCGGCTCGCTGTCGGACTCTTCATCCGAGGACTCGCTCTTCCTCTTCTTCTTACCAAATTTGATAACAATTTTTCTGTAGAAAGAAAAATAATTTAATAAAATTAACACAAAAAAACCATAAGTAAAGAAAAAAAAAGAATCAAGTTTGATGCATTGTCAGAATACAAATCCAGATTATGCCAGATTAAGCGTGGGATATTTACTGAAAGCATGCACACCATCCTTTGCTGTGTCTACTGTAACTACAGTTCTGCATGATCAGCAGATGTATCTCATAAAGGTTTAACACAGAGTGCACAAAAGTTATACAATCTGAGAAGGACCCTCTCTGCTCAATCCCCCGATTCAGCACCGCCCCATCTCCAATTACAATGACTCGTTTAGAACAACTTCCACATGGGCCAGTGTGTGTCTGCTTGAAGCAGGCTCCATGGTTTACATGTCTGGACTGTGCAAGCTCTCACTGATATCACTAAAACTACAAGAGCCTGAATATCAATCAGCCCGCACGGCTGAGCAATGCAGAAGGTGGGAGAAGAGATATGCATGCAAAACTGTAACCAAAAGAGAAACAAGAGACAAGCAGGCACAACTGCAACCGAAAAACAGACAATTCAGGTCAGGGTGGGAAGTGCCTGCAGCAATGTCTTTGAGGGGTTACAAAATACAAATTCAGTTTCTGTGCTGAATATATATATTTTTTAATTTGATAATTCGTGGTTAGGTCATGTTGACAGTAAATAGTTTACTATATGTCATTGTATAAGGACCCTTCAGTGATTCACTGTTTTGATGTGCAAGTCAAATAGAAACTGTAATGAGAAAGCACTGTAAAGTCAATAAATGTAAAAAAAAAATTTTAAAATATGGTCTTAAGCCTTTTATGTAACACGCTGTTTTCTAAACTTCTTATGAGGTAGTCTAGGTGGACGGTGTATCTACAGTACTGTAGCACACAGAACAAATTGTGAATAATGGAGTAGAAACCACACAGTGTACGCTCTGCTACCTGGTCTGTCCCCTGGAGGTTGACTCACAGAGCAAATCGTAGCTGGCTCTGTGCTGAGCAATACTGAGTAAGAAAGGAAAGCTGCTCCTGCACCTTGAAACAGTGAGACAGGCTGACATCAGACAGGGTTTCACGGAAATGACTTTGCTACTCGTCTAGTAAGGCTCTCAGTGGAGGTCTGGGGGAGCTGGCTTGCATTCTCGTGAACGCTGTGCCAACAAGCAGGGAGGTCCTGATCTCACAGCGCTCAGCTCTCTCTCCCTCAGGAACTCCAATCTTGTTTGAAAAGCACTTCCCAAGCCCTGGTCTCTGATCTGCATGATGGGATATCCCAGCCTGCACACTAGAGAGCTTCCTGCTGTAAAGCTTCCCCTGGTAAGCAGACGCAAGTTCAGCCTGCCCTCCCCAATGAACTCCACACTACAGTACAGAATACACCTCTGTTATGCTGACTGTACTGACCTACAATTTAGCACTTGCCAGAAACATTCTTGCAATTCAAGTACTGAGGTCCTGAACAGCTGCACCTTGAGATCAGTGAATGTTGAACTTTTGGTAGTTCCTAGAAATCGTCCAAAAATCAGGATGGGGCAAGGGCCTTTGTTTTTGTCAAGGTCCATGCCTTTGGAGCTCCCTCCCAAGTAATACCAGGAAAGCATGGCACAGTCTAATCTTTCAAAATGAAGTTTAAAAACATATTTGTTTGCGTTGGCTTATTTTTGTGCTGGATTGACTGGCCAATGGCTGTATTTTTTTAGTTTTTACTCTAAAGCGCCCTGGGATGCTCTATATGAAGAGCGCTACAGAATATAAAACGGAACATTGTCTTGCAATGTATTGCATGATACACCAGCAGACAGACTTTGTAGCCTTTATTAAGCAGCTGATGTGATAGATTTGCAATCTGACACACGAGGCAGCTGTGGAGTGTGAGCAGCGAGCTCCTGTACTGAGAGTGCTGACATCACCGCTTTCTATCCAGGGAGCCTCTCTGTGGAGTGTGAGCCTGCGCGTGAGCAGCGAGCTCCTGTACCGAGAGTGCTGACATCACCGCTTTCTATCCAGGGTGCCTCTCTGTGGAGTGTGAGCCTGTGCGTGAGCAGCAAGCTCCTGTACTGAGAGTGCTGACATCACCTCTTTCTATCCAGGGTGCCTCTCTTTATTAGAGCCAGATTGAACCAGTCAGACTTCTGGAAGCGAGCCAGCTCAGCACTCCACATTGTTTTTATTGTGAATCTCCCCCTCGACTCATCACGCCGTCTCATTTGCACGCTCTCTTTTCAAACAGGCCACACTGGAATCACATCTCGTTATTCTCTGGGCACATGCTGTTCTTGTTGCAGTTTCCATGCCTTGCAGTGAAGTGGGTGAAAATAGCTACATGGAGGCTTTAAAAGAGAACAGTCCTTAATTGAAATTTTTTTATATCAATTATTTCAAGATATTTTTAGGGCTGTGTCATTGCTGTTTTGAGGAATGAACATTGTTTCCTATGATCTTGTTCACAATGTGCCACAGTAGGCAAGGTAACATCTTTCAGGGTTTTATTGCTGCTGTTCGGCAGACAGCTTGATAAAACACATTGCACCGCTTTCAGCAACATTTACTGTAGAAAGAAATATTCATCTGTTTTACTGTGCAGAATAATAATAATAAAAATAATAAATTTATATATATTGAACATTGAATACATTTCATCAATAAGCACTATGAACAGGTATAGTACAGTATACCTTCCTCAGGCAGTAGTACACTTCAAGTCTACAGCAGAATTATCCATGGTTGTAAAACAAACAGAACGGGTGCCCTACGCACGCAAAAAAAAAAAAAACACCAAAAGAAATCACACAAAAACAATGAACAGAATGAATGCATGTCAAACATGATCGTTCTGAGTCAATATCGAGATTGTAATTGAACTGACATCTCCGGTTCATGCATGCTTCCACTGAGCTTCATATCTGTTACAGTGCAAAGGGGACTTGCAAGGGCACACTAGTACAACAGGGCACTTAACTGAGGAGCCTTCATAGCAGGCCAGGGCGATTTATCCAGACAAGCTGCAAATACTAAATAAAAATGAATTCTGCAGACATAATGCATTATAAAAGGGAGGTAGTGCTACATTAATTACAGTATGTACTGTTGGGACATTGAAAATTTCACATAAATGAATAGATGAGGTGTATGCCAGGAAGAAACTGCGGTATGCTCAACTAGCTGCTGAAGCGGGACAGCGAGGATGGAGAGTCCAAGTTTACCCAATGGAGGTGGGTTGTCGAGGATTTGTGGCACACTCTACAACCTGGTTTCTCAGAGACGTCGGATTCAGTGGCTAAGAGTTACGTCACACAGTGAAGAACTTATCTGAAGCAGCAGAGAGGAGCAGAAACTGGCTGTGGTTGAGACGGAAAGATTCTAGTTGGGGATCTCAAGCACAATAGAAAGAAACGCTGATGTACGGGTAAGTAAGCTGGGTTGAGTTCAGTGGGCGATGCAGGGGGGGTGATGCTGGGACAACAGAATCACAGTCAAGCCCTCTTGAGGTGTCGTGGGCTAGTCGAAGAAACACCAATGATGGAAGGTGCCCACTTGAAGACCCCAGAGATGTACCCTACTTAGCTCAATCCAGACGGTTGTCATGCTGATGCGCTGGGGAGACCGCACTGTGGTTGATCCCCGGAGTCAGCATCGCAGCCGTTGTGTGTGCTGATGCGCTGGGGAGGCAAAATAAGCTGATCCCTGGAGCCAGCATTACACTTCATCCATCAACACCAGGCAGAAGGATATCATCAGAGGAAGGAAACGCAAATGAATGGAGACGCAGATGGATCACATTAGTTTACTGTAAAGCTACGTCTTAGTTGGTGCTTATCTTGGCGAGAGCAGAGTTCAAATCAGTATGAAGTTTTAACATCTACTCTCATGTAATGGAAATTATAATTTGTATGTTGATCCTTACTTGTGCAGGGAGCTCGTTGAGTTTATGGGTCTCAGTACTGTTGGCTTGGGGGTCATCGTACTGGCGCCGCTCACCGAGAGGCTGCGGAAGTGGGGGAGCTTGCTGCTGCTGCTGCTGCTGCTGTCCCTCTTCGAGTAGGGGGAGCTAAAAGACAGGGGGGGGGGGGGGGGGTTGATGAGTCCTGACAGAGGCAAAGGGAGCAACACATGGGGGACAGTGCTATACTAAAATCAATCTGCAATTAACACCAACCAACGGCTGGTCGTCACTCATACAAAATACTGCGGTAGTCTTTATGGGAAAAAAAAAAAAAAAAACACACTCAGTTTTACAATGTACTACCAAACGCCTGATATTAATAAAACCTAATATCAACCGTACAGATAAGTGTTTCTTTCTGCCAAAGAACAGAAAATATCTTACCCTCTCCTCTAAAAATTGAACATAAAGCATGCATAGAGAAGAGGTGTGCGCACGTGAGAGAGAGAGAGAAAGGGCGAGACAGGGGAGAGAGAGAGAGAGAGAGAGAGAGAGAGAGACAGAGGACAGAAAAGGAGGGAGAGAGAGAAAGAAAGAGAGGGAGGGAGGGTTCAGTAATAAATCTAGGGGAAAGGTTAATACCTCTGCAGCAGCGCAGATGCAGCAAACATAAATATTTCATGAATAACCTGAGCTACATATTTCTTTTCTCCTTTTAATATAAAGCCGCAGCAATTTTAACTCCTGCACCTTCACTTCTCTTCACAACATAAACCAATCTGTAGTCAATCACTCATCACCAGGCTTGCAATGAAATAATCCCTTCTTGAGAATGTTGAAGCCATGGCTAGATTCAATATTAGACAAAACAGAGGCTGTTAAGAGGTTCATTCTGATTCATATTTAACTGACGTGAGCTGTAACAGGAACACACACGCACACCACATTAGTTCCCAGTAACTACCGCACAAAATCACGTGGCAGGAGGAATTTATTCCAAAACATCACCCAACAAATAAGAAAAAGAATGGCTGGTTTCACAGACCCCAATCATCACTAACTAGCTAATATTTCAAGAATTACAAATTGGGGAACGGTAGCCTTATGGTTTACTATAAGTTACCGATCTTGGGTGTTGCACGATGCACTCAGACCCCTTTGCCTTTTTTGACTTATTTATTGATTTTTAATTTTTGTTCTTTTAATTTTTTAATTTTTATTTTTGTGGGTTTCTTTAATTTGGGTTACATGGCTATTGTAGTGATCTAGCAATGCGGTTATTAAATAAAGTACCCCGGGGGTCAAAATTTTGGATCCAAACATAGTATCCATGCAAAGTTTGGTTGCACTGGCTGCTGTGGGGTCCGAATGCATAAAGGAACAGACAGACAGACAGACAGACAGACAGACAGAATACAGATGCATCGCTGAACAAAAAGCAATTAATTAACCCTGTTCTAGTTAACACCGTTTCCAGGCACAGACACAGAAAAGTCATTCATCATAACTAGACAGACAATATTATCCACCATTGTGTTTTCTCCTCTAAATCAGCAGCAGCCTGCCCTTCCTGCTTAGCAGACTGGTGCAATTGCAGATTTGGCATCCCCTCCAAGCACAGCAAACAGTTCAGGAATCCTGCATCAGACATCAATTCTCCAGCACCCAAACCCCCCGATCCACACCGATCCTAAACAAACCAGACCTGTGCTTCTACAGAGCAGCAACGGTACTTTCAGACACAATCTAGTGTAAAAGAAAATGCACATCTGACAACACTAAGCACATTATCAGTGCACAACAGCCATTTCATTTAAACAAAAAACAAGGACATTACGAGATCGCTTTGCCTTGTCTCTTTTGAATCCATAATGTACAATTCTGTTTGTTTTCAGAGCATTACAATTATGTCCATAGGGTAAAAACTGTAATTAAAATGTGCTTTTCTTGCACAGTAGGCTACATGAAGGATAGCAAGACTTCTGTAAACCAAAAAAAAAAAAAAAAAAGTTTAAAACTAGTATGCAGCAGCAATACTGTATGCATTGCCTAGCTTCATTTTAGATCCATTCCAGTCCAGGTATTTGTTAAAGGCAGGTCCTACATGATTTCATTGAGCCTGCTGAGGGTCCGATAAATAATTTGACTGGACAAAAACCCGGATTGTGCACCACTGCCCTACATGGACAGTCAGGGCTGAGCACCAGCACCACCGCAGCACTCAAGCACCCAGCCAGCCACTAGTGCACAGCTCCTAACAGATCCACTCCGGGTCCAATCCTCATCACTGGTTCATTAGCTTTAAATGAGACCATTTGTTATTTCCTGGCCACTGGTATTGGCTGCATCTTACTGATCATCTGAAATGGCATGCGCGGTATTGATAATCTGAAATGGCAGGCGCGGTATTGATAATCTGAAAATGGCAGGCGCGGTATTGATAATCTGAAATGGCAGGCGCGGTATTGATAATCTGAAATGGCAGGCGCGGTATTGATAATCTGAAATGGCAGGCGCGGTATTGTACACAACAGGGGCTTGCTCCTCAGTGTGTGACTCGCCAGCTTGCAAGTAACTAAAATCTTGGGCATGATTAGAAAGTTGTTTCAACTGTTGGGTCTAAAATCGAGAGCAAGGTAAATCACAGGGATGGAAATAAGACATTGCAAAGGAGTTTGATCCATTCTTGGTTTTGCCGAGTTTAATAAGCCACACCTGAGCTTGTTACCTATATATGCTGTGGCTAATCAAGCGTGTTAAAACCTGGAAATGGGTGAAACTGCTAGACAATAGGAGTCTTATTTCCATTTCGGGACTATTACTGCAAGTCACAGCTTTAAAAACACTGCACAACTTTGAAACTTTGGGGCTGTAATGGGAAGCAGATATTTCTGTTTTTGAGGGGGGGTGGGGGCACCTAACATCTACACGTATCTTTCCTAACATCTACAGATATCCTTCCTAACATCTACAGATATATTTTCCTCTTTTCTCATACTGTCTAAAGGTTCTCTACTTTTACCGGGCATTTGCTGACAAAGAAGTCCCGACTCACCCGATTTTGGTCTTCTGCTTGGATTTGGAGGACGGGCCACTCTTGGCCTTCTTGGAGAGCTTGTCCTTGGGTTTAGGTTTGGATTTGAGCCGGCGTGCCGCCTTGCGCTCCTGCCGGGCCTCGCTGGAGGAGCTGGGGAAGCTCTCGGGGCTCATGACGCGTGGGATGTTCTTCTCCCCGCGCTCCTTCGCCTTGGCGATGGCCTCTGAGATGATGCGGTTGGCCTTCTCCTGCTTGTCCTCCACGAGGACCTCCATCATCACAGCTGCTGCCGTTGCTGCCTTCTTCAGCCTCCTCTCAGAGTACACCGGGCTGCTCCTCACCTGGGGGCTGTGCAGCTTGGACTGGGAGCCTGAACCATTAGTGTTCTTAGAGGAAGGGGGCTGCAACAGACAGAGAGGGAGAGACACAAAAACGTCAGAAAGAGTTTCTCAATCCGTTTACTATTTAAGACTGGAAATGTGCTCCTCTAAATCTCACACAGACCTCACCTGACCTCCTACCAAACGGAGGCCCATTTGAGTTCCCAACCTGATTTTACAAAGGCAACTTTCAATAACAGAATCGGCACTACTGTATGTTCTCTATACAACAAATGATAATATCCTTTCTATAACTTATTTTTTCTCACATTTCATTTTTAGAATAGGATATTATCACAGTGGCGTCAGGTTATTGATAACCACTTGTTGAGATTTATTCAAGTTTACCACAGTATTTTTGCACTGCAAGTTTACAGTTTTCTCATGCTTTTACTATGCATTTACTATACTGTAGTCTCATCTTTCCAATGCTTGCCTATGCTTTACCATGCTTTCACATTGCTTTATTACACGTTGCTAGGATTTTTACTATGGGAAACTTTGATAAAGGTTCCAAACAGGATCTTTTTTTTGCTACAGTAACATGTATTTTGTAATCTAATGGTCTGAAACTGACTGTTTCAATGAAAGCCTGCAGTGAGCTATAATCTGCTCTCCCTTTATTATAATAATTATTTGCATGGAAAAAAACAACACACTCAAGCTGCTGTTTGTAGTTCAAATTCAATCATACAGTATATAGACCTGCTACAGTATATATGTTAGAGGAACATTTAAATGTAAAATGGCTGCAGTTACTGAGGGCTGTCTTCATAGATATTATTACAGTGAGCAGTGCAGCACATAGTAAATAAATACTGATTAATTATCTGGGTCAGTTCCGACACTCAATGGAATCTTGTGTGACAGTAAAGTATTACTGGGAGAGTTAAGGCCTTTAAGATAAGCACTAAACAATCAATCACACAGCCTGAGTCTCAACATTTCAACAGTAAATCAAGTATTGGAAATATGAATGTGTAGATTGTAACATTATAGGTCCGATAACAGAAATGATGGTCTCCCCCCACAGGAAACATGCAATCTCAAAGGTTTTATAATCCTGTGATAACAACTACACTAACCATGATATACAGAACCTGTACACAGACCTGCACTGTAGACAATACAAGCAGACTGTATAAATGTTATTTCTGCTTTAGCAAACCTATAGCAGGGGGTACAATAAAAATAAAAGTATTGCATCTGATTCACCTTTCACAGCTAAGATCAGACGAGATGCAACATCATAAATATAATCAATATTTTTTCACCAAACTGATACGGCAATCAAATGACCTCCTCTTGCTGCACTGCAAGTTTCAGGAAAAGGCCAATTAATAACCCAAGCTACCAGACAAAATGAAAATCGCTCTCAAGAAATCGCCTTGCACAGGACACAAGATCTGCAATAATGTGTTTGCACTTCTGAGCCATGTGACTGTCCCAGATCAACTGCCCTGCATTAAAACGAGTGATGGTTTAGTGTACAAGTGCAACAAAACATTGAGCACCTCTGACATACTGTTATTCCTGCAAAGCTGATGTACTTTACAACAAGCCTCTATCAAGCCAATGGATGAGACTTTTATTTACTGCACTGCAAGAAAATCTAATTATCTGCAACCAACAAACATTCGATTTCTGTGTCCAAATTAGCATTGCTTAATATAATTTTAAACCTTTTAGGAGTGGGAAATAAAACAATTAATTTAAGTCCCATATGTGTACTAAGGAAATACATTTCAGCCGTATTCCATAGGTCTACATTATTAAAATGTTACTCACCATGACTTAACATCGGCAAACAAATATTAGGGCAAAATGTCATTCAACCAGAAATTAAACCACCACTTCAGAACTCTACCTTGTGAAATGAGACATGGTCAGTGTATTTCTACCTCCATTTTCAAGTGTAGCACTTACTAAACACCACAATTATCTGCCTTTAACTTAAAAATCTTATTGTATTACTTGTATTGTAACCTTGAAATTTATTTGCTTACGATTGTAAGTCGTCCTGGATAAGGGCGTCTGCTAAGAAATAAATAATAATAATAATAATAATAATAATAAAAATAAAAACAATAAAAAAAGAGAAATTCCACTGCATGAAACAATCAAATAAAAACTAAACAAAATGAAAACACAAACACACACACACACACACACACACACACACGCACGCCTGGGATTATTGCCATTTTCTCACCCACGAATAAGCTGCAGAGAGCAGCAACAGCCAGGAAAACAGCCACTGGTATTCTCCAAACACATTCTCAGGGCCAGATCCTGTGTGTGCTTCAGTAAGTAATGTTACAGCACATCAAGAGACCCACTGCAGCGCAGGGAGGCTGAAGGGAGCCAGCGTCAGGAAATGGGAAGGGGGGGGGGGGAAAAAAAAAACCCAGCAAGCCACCTTTAGGCCTGGGAGTTTAACAAATTACTGAGGCTGAAGAAAACAGCAACAAGCACAAGATGGCGATGCGAGGCCAGCTCTGCAGCGCAGCCAGTAGCAAAGAACGTTATACAATCCTATTACCCTTTTAGCCCTCGCAACCCCTCCTCCTCCTCCCACTCGCTCAGCAGTTCACTTACCCTTCCTCTTGGCCTCTTCACTGAAGACATTTTTTCGGTCGTCTTAACAAAGCCTTGCTCTTTTTTTTCCTCTCTCTCTCTCTCTCTCTCTCTCTCACTCTCTCTCTCTCTCTCCAAACCCACCCCCCAGACTTTGCTCAAGAGGAAATCATTAGGAGAGGATTGCTAAACGGCCTATTTATCTCGGCAGCAGCAAGAAGGAGTACGGCTGCCTGTAAACACACATTGTGATCTAGCAAGGCACCCCTCTCGCTCTCCTCTCATTGATTCTCCACATCCCGGGGTAAGGTAGGCTACTCCTCCTCTGTACACCGAAAGGTTTTGCGTGTTGATGTTGGTGGTGCGGTTTTTTTCTCAGCCCTCTATCTCTCTCAATAGCCAGCACAGCCAGTCAGCCTCCAACAAAGCAGAGCAAAATGAAAGCACAAAGCATCAAAATACATCAGCATGAATATTAAGAGATGTCGTTAAAATCCTGACTCGCTTTCCCTCCCCCCCCCCTCCTCTCGCTCTGCGGAAGTAGACCAGCAGATGGTGCTACCAGGTATTAGGCTCTCCATTAGGCTCTCTACACTTTAACCCCCAAAGGACTGGATTTCTACACAAATGCCTGGGAATGCTGTTAAACGTCTTTAGAAAGCTCTTTACTTTTTCCCATATTGACTTACTGGTAATGACAGCAGTCATCCTATGCCTAACCCTTTTATACTCTCTAAGAATGTTCACCTACAATCCAGCATTTTCTAGACTTTTCTAGAATTAGATTTTCCATTATCATATTGAAATTTCTAGCACCATGTAGACAATACTATCATAGCATCAAAGGGTAGGAATACTTTTGTATTAGCATTTTTTGATTGCCGAAATAAATAATTGTTTGAAATAAATAATCTATTTCTTCTAACTTTTTTTCCTCATCCACAAAAGCAAAACTTTTGTTACAAAAGATTTTTCCTAAAATTCTTTGTTTTCGAGAACTTTCTAGAAATTATAAAATTTCCATTGGGTATGTAAACTTTTGACTACAACTGTATGTTATACGGCAGTACGGTCATGGCTCCCATTTGCCCCATAATGCCATTACACTAACACTAGTATTCTCATTATAAGGTGGAACACAAACAGCATGGTCTCTTAACTATGGCTCCCGACTACAGTGTTATATAATAGGCTGTAATAGGTTAAATAGTACTGAACACGTCACTCTGTTCTATAATGTGCTAATTTAAAACACTCCTAATGTTAACATGTACAGCAGAGATACAGACTGTACTATCACACTTCTATGAATGGATGAAACAAAATCCCTGGAGGTATACAAAGTAGCATGCTTTAAAGTCTTCTCTGAATGGGTTCCTTTCAAGACGTACGGTAGTGAAGCCTGGAGCACGCTCGGAACCGCGGGATTCCTCTCAGTAAAAGCAGGCAGTCGGGGAGCTTTTTTTTTTTTTTTTCCAGTTCTGGGTAGAAACTCATCTGCAGTTCAACCAAGCGAGGCAGAGCAATTTCTGGGTCTCTCAGAGCTTCTTTTAAATAACGCAACACCCCACAAGAAACCATATCCTAGCATGCTATCAGACTGCACAGTACACAAGACCAGTGAGATACGTCGACTGCGTACATATACAAACTGGCTTTTACTGGAACAACCTCTCAATGGACTACCTCAGAAAGGTCTTCATAGACGCCTGTTTTTTTTTTTTTTACATAGGCGTTGTAACATAGGACTGGTATAGATCACACACACTGTAATTCAACTGAGTCATAACTACAAACAAGTGGCCTTGGTGGGCAATACCAGCTTATGTAAAACTGCTGTAATTCTCTGCTTTCGTTCTAAAACCAAATTAAAAAAAAAAAAAAAAGAATTCTGAAAAAAAAAAAAAATCAGATTATTGCATGGCCAGGAGATATCCAAGGAGGGAGTGAATAATTGCATCATTATTTTAACTTCATGTTTTTTTTGTGTGAATTTAACAGACTGCTCTCTGCGGATTTCCATTGACAACAGTGAAACAGCGATTAAGAAACCTCAGGAAATCCGATTGTGACAACAATTGGACTAACCACCCCATCTGATATGAATATGAGGAGGGAGGGGGGCCCGGCTATGAATATAGCAGCTCACAGGACCCCTCTCCTATCTGGCTGTCTGCTTCCTCCTGAACTCCTCTGTGGTTTTGTAAAGAGCACTGTTCACTCAACCTGACTTCACAGGACCATCTAAAGACAGGGGGGAGCGTTACCAGTACATCATCATCAAGAAGCTTTTGAACCAGTACATCCGCATCAAGAAGCTTTAGAACCAGTACATCCACATCAAGATGCTTTAGAACCAGTACATCCGCATCAAGAAGCTTTTGAACCAGTACATCAAGAAGCTTTCAAACCAGTACATCCGCATCAAGAAGCTTTCGAACCAGTACATCCGCATCAAGAAGCTTTAGAACCAGTACATCCGCATCAAGAAGCTTTCGAACCAGTACATCCGCATCAAGAAGCTTTAGAACCAGTACATCCGCATCAAGAAGCTTTAGAACCAGTACATCCACATCAAGAAGCTTTAGAACCAGTACATCCGCATCAAGAAGCTTTAGAACCAGTACATCCGCATCAAGAAGCTTTAGAACCAGTACATCCGCATCAAGAAGCTTTTGAACCAGTACATCCGCATCAAGAAGCTTTTGAACCAGTACATCTGCATCAAGAAGCTTTAGAACCAGTACATCCACATCAAGAAGCTTTAGAACCAGTACATCCACATCAAGAAGCTTTAGAACCAGTACATCCGCATCAAGAAGCTTTAGAACCAGTACATCCACATCAAGAAGCTTTAGAACCAGTACATCCGCATCAAGAAGCTTTAAAACCAGTACATCCACATCAAGAAGCTTTAGAACCAGTACATCCGCATCAAGAAGCTTTAGAACCAGTACATCCGCATCAAGAAGCTTTAGAACCAGTACATCCGCATCAAGAAGCTTTTGAACCAGTACATCATCATCAAGAAGCTTTAGAACCAGTACATCTGCATCAAGAAGCTTTAGAACCAGTACATCTGCATCAAGAAGCTTTAGAACCAGTACATCAAGAAGCTTTAGAACAAGTACATCAAGAAGCTTTCAAACCAGCACATCAAGAAGCTTTAGAACCAGTATATCCGCATCAAGAAGCTTTAGAACCAGTACATCAAGAAGCTTTCAAACCAGTACATCCGCATCAAGAAGCTTTAGAACCAGTATATCCGCATCAAGAAGCTTTAGAACCAGTACATCAAGAAGCTTTCAAACCAGTACATCAAGAAGCTTTCAAACCAGTACATCCGCATCAAGAAGCTTTAGAACCAGTACATCAAGAAGTTTTCAAACCAGTACATCCGCATCAAGAAGCTTTAGAACCAGTATATCCGCATCAAGAAGCTTTAGAACCAGTACATCAAGAAGCTTTCAAACCAGTACATCAAGAAGCTTTCAAACCAGTACATCCGCATCAAGAAGCTTTAGAACCAGTACATCAAGAAGTTTTCAAACCAGTACATCAAGAAGCTTTCAAACCAGTACATCCGCATCAAGAAGCTTTAGAACCAGTATATCCGCATCAAGAAGCTTTAGAAACAGATACTTTGTTCTGTTTATTTATTTGTTAATTTTATATTTATCAATATCTGCACCCTGTACATCACCTCCCCAGTATCAATATCTGCACCCTGTACATCACCTCCCCAGTATCAATATCTGCACCCTGTACAGTACCTCCCCAGTATCAATAGCTGCACCCTGTACATCACCTCCCCAGTATCAATAGCTGCACCCTGTACATCACCTCCCCAGTATCAATATCTGCACCCTGTACAGTACCTCCCCAGTATCAATATCTGCACCCTGTACAGTACCTCCCCAGTATCAATATCTGCACCCTGTACATCACCTCCCCAGTATCAATATCTGCACCCTGTACATCACCTCCCCAATATCAATATCTGCACCCTGTACATCACCTCCCCAGTATCAATATCTGCACCCTGTACAGCACCTCCCCAGTATCAATATCTGCACCCTGTACAGCACCTCCCCAGTATCAATATCTGCACCCTGTACATCACCTCCCCAGTATCAATATCTGCACCCTGTACATCACCTCCCCAGTATCAATATCTGCACCCTGTACATCACCTCCCCAGTATCAATATCTGCACCCTGTACAGCACCTCCCCAGTATCAATATCTGCACCCTGTACAGCACCTCCCCAGTATCAATATCTGCACCCTGTACAGTACCCCCCCAGTATCAATATCTGCACCCTGTACAGTACCCCCCCAGTATCAATATCTGCACCCTGTACAGTACCTCCCCAGTATCAATATCTGCACCCTGTACATCACCTCCCCAGTATCAATATCTGCACCCTGTACATCACCTCCCCAGTATCAATATCTGCACCCTGTACAGCACCTCCCCAGTATCAATATCTGCACCCTGTACAGTACCCCCCCAGTATCAATATCTGCACCCTGTACAGCACCTCCCCAGTATCAATATCTGCACCCTGTACAGTACCTCCCCAGTATCAATATCTGCACCCTGTACAGTACCTCCCCAGTATCAATATCTGCACCCTGTACAGCACCTCCCCAGTATCAATATCTGCACCCTGTACATCACCTCCCCAGTATCAATATCTGCACCCTGTACATCACCTCCCCAGTATCAATATCTGCACCCTGTACATCACCTCCCCAGTATCAATATCTGCACCCTGTACATCACCTCCCCAGTATCAATATCTGCACCCTGTACAGTACCTCCCCAGTATCAATATCTGCACCCTGTACATCACCTCCCCAGTATCAATATCTGCACCCTGTACAGTACCTCCCCAGTATCAATATCTGCACCCTGTACATCACCTCCCCAGCATCAATATCTGCACCCTGTACATCACCTCCCCAGTATCAATATCTGCACCCTGTACAGCACCTCCCCAGTATCAATATCTGCACCCTGTACAGCACCTCCTCAGTATCAATATCTTGTGAAACAGGGGAGTGCTCCACACACTCATTACCTATTCAAACCCTCACTTCTCTTCAGAAGAAAGCCTGGAGGGTGTTTTTGCTATGCTGCTGTAATAATACAGGCATCTCAATGAGTTACATGCCAATTAGAAACTTAACAATAAATGAGGTGGAACATTTTTTATTTATTTTATCAGCAAATAACACATGCAAATAAAATACTGTAGAGCACCCCCCCCCCCCCCCCCCGGCCCCGCACTGCAAAGTGCATTATCTCAGTACACAGTATTTAATCTGCAGTCTACTGTAGAGCCGCTCTGTACAGCAGTTTAAAGGAATCCTGTCTCTGTGCACAATGCTCCAGTGTGGAATTCTCTCTAAGGATCATGTCTCTATCTTCATATTGTGGAGGGGGGGGGGGGGTCACATGGGTTAGTGACTGCACACTTGCAGTGGAGTGCTTCCATCCTAGCAAGAGGGAGGAGCTAGTGCTTGCAGTGAGCAAGACAGCCAGCCAGCGAGGTCATCAGACAGCACACTTCCCTGATCTACAGTACAGGGCCTCTGCCTGCACTGAGAAAGAGTCACTTTGTAATACCTGCAAGTTAGATTTCTGTTTGCTTTTTTTTTTGCTTTTTTTTTTTTTTTTTTTTAGAAAACTCACGAATGGAAATAGGACACTGCACAGCATTTCCATCCATTCCTGGTTTTACTAAGAGTTTAATAAGACACGCCTGTGCTTGTTATCTTTATACTGTGGTTTATCAAGCTGGTAGTAAAACCTGCCTGAAACCCATTTATTGAACAACATTCTTTTGCAGTAGTACAGTATGCAAAGTACTTTTACCATTCCAATCACCCATGACTTGCTGTGCATTATGGGACGGTGTTACCATCCAGAACTTCTTAACAATACCAGATTCCATGGTTAAAATGTACGGTGTGCATCCAGTAAATCACATTGCTTCAGTTCAGTTTGTCTGCAGTGACTGCACGTGACGAATGCTTGTGTACAATGCCCCCCGGTACAGAGCAGACCACCTCCTTGTGAAGACCACTTTTAAACAATCCCCTAAGCAGTCATCAATACAGTCATCTGTAAGCACTGCCCCTTTAAGAGTCAGGCCAGCTTTGTCCTTGGAATTGGAACCTTTGGAAACAGGCCTACAGTAGAGTGCACATGTGCCTCAACATTATACACCGTTTACACTGCGGAGATGAAACTCGCAATGGTACAACACAACTGGACAGAACCGCTAGTATTCTGTACAGTTAGTGTGAACCAACTAGCCACTTATTTTGAACTTGTTACTAAACTTACAGGGTCTGCCAACTAGTACAGTGGTTTGCAACTTTGACAGTCTGTTGTATGTATGTATGTATGTATGTACAGTATGCATGCATGCATGTGAGTGCACTGTTAGAAAACAATGTAGTGTAATACTGCACTCACACACTGCCTAACCCAAGCCTGTGCTCTAGCTTCAGTGAATTCCTCCATGTACTGTACGTTACAGCACTGTATACTGCATTTCATATCGTCTGTATCTACAGAGAAACCCAGCCCTGCTGAGCTAAACTGTACTGCAGTTAGCGTGCCTCTGCATTTATCTTCTCCCCTGTCTGCCTGTGCTTGTTTTGGTTGCTTTCGAGACAGTGCATCTAGACATCTCGTCCTGAAATAGCAGAGAACACAACAACAGACTAGCAAAAGCCTGCACCTGCCTGGTGCTGCACAGCACAGAACAGCAGGGCCCACAGCAGAAAATTCTCAGCAACGAAGCAGTTAAAATGCAAATCTGTTCCGCTGAACACTGGAAGGAGGTTCTGTTCTCTCAACGCAAGCAACAAGCAGGTGGTAGTTTCAGAGCTATTAACGATTAGCTAATATATTTAAAGAAGGGATTTTCCTTTACGTTTACATACAACACCACTCCCTGCCTCTGCATATCATTTAATTCAATGGAAAGAGTTCCCACGTGGCCAGAAAGCTGAGAAGGGAGGAAGCTTGTGTGCCTGCTGCCAAAACTACTGTAGGCAAATGTAAACAAACTGGTAAGCCAACAACACCTTCGGCGCCGAGAGAATGCTGAACTGTGGATGAACGTAGTAAACATTCACCCAGGAATCATGTCTTAGCGTGAAGCTGAACATGCCTGTGGGACAGGTTTCAATATAACAAACCAGTTTCAATAGAATGCACTTGGCTGGCAGGTTAGATAAACCTGCTCAATTAAAAAAAAAGTTACACAGGCTGGAGTGCTGCTTTGATGACAAATTAAATGGACAAAAACATGAGAGACGTTATTTCCCAGACCAATTAAAATGTACAGTAATCTCCAGGGATATTTAACATCCTGTCAGAGAGTAATCCGGTACAGTGAGCACTGCTATGCCATGGTCCTCTCACACACATGGGTGGACGGTCACTGCAAGTGGAAATCATTCCTGTAAATGAATTCCATTATAATGCAGCATCAGGAGAATACAGAAAGTGCCCAGTGCATAAACAGGAGGAGCATGTCTTATTGTGCAGCGCAGTCAGTGAATTACATTATGTTGGAGAAACAAACACTTCACAAGAAACTATAGCTTACAAAATGAACTGGGTTTTAGATTGAGTTTGTACTTGGGTTTTAGGAATTAGTTAAGTTAGACAATTTTGGGTTGAATATTGATTGTTGGAGCAGGAAAGACAGATGGCAAGGAGAAAGCTTTGAAGTGCACCACATGGCAATTTAAAGGGGACCCTGTGTTTTCTCAGAGATAACATTTTGGGGCTAAAATCTTCAAAGACTGACAATCTCCTTCCTTCCCTGAACTTTATGACGTTATGTCTTTGTGAGTAAAACACCAAACAGGCTTTGATGTTAGGTTCACTTAAAGTAACAAAAAGAAAGTGGACTCGCATGGTCAATGATATTATTGGTTGATAGGAGGCCTCTAAAACTTGCATCAGTATGTAATTGTATTTTCTGATAGGCTAAGAAGGGGTGGTGTTATAAGGGAAGCCTATATTAATTCAAACATGTGTATCGATCATGGATTCTATTATAACTTGTGCTTAAGGAAAATTGAGTATCCATCTGCTCTACTGTATCTAATAAAATATCTGCTGAAATCTACAAAGGAGTTCAGAATTACAATTATTTCTACTCGTGGATGCACGAAGGAGAGACGTCAGATAACAAACATTACGTTTTTGAATTCTACACATTACAGTACAGTAACTGGGTACGTGGCGGGAGACCATTGTGCTGGACCTGCTCCAACACATTTAAAGCACCTCTACACAGCTCTGCTGCTGCGTACGCATTTAAAGGCCATGCATTACAGCTCTCTCTCTCCAGCTATCACTCGCTGTTTTATAAAAGCGCTTTCGTACAGATTTACTGGCTTTCTGCTTGGGAACGATGAACCGGCAAGCCTCAAGTGCGGTGCAAAAACACACCACAATCTTTCATGTCCAGCAACATGACACTGGAAAAAACAAACCATTTTGAGGTTAATGCTGAAGTGCAGAACAAGCAGAATCTTCAGAGCAATTTACTACATTCCGGGCTTTTAGAACAGAACATTGTTGCAATCTGAATAGTCTAAATGAAAACTGCCTAAAGCCTCTCTGAATAAACATACTGTAAAAACCCAAATAAATGCCAGTTTCATATTTAATACAGATACTTTCTTTTCAACTACCGTCATAGCTCAGAAATCTGTTCTGAATCATCTGTGGCTCGCATGAATGACTGTGATGCTTTGAATATCCCTGCAGGATGAGGTCACTGAGATACTGTGTGGGTGTCTTAAGGACGCAGACATGCACTCCGAGCCTCAAATTAACATTTGCTTCCCAATGGAGATTACAGACTCCGGGCTTCAGGCAGCCCTGCACTGCCCACAAGAGCACCTTCATGCAATTCAACAGTGTTATGCAACTGGAAATGGTGTTGGCTGAAGATGAAGCTCCTTTCTGTGTTGGGAGGTTAAGAAAGAAGAGTTTTAAAAGAACAGATATGAACAATCCCTCTCTATAACTGAACTCTACCTGACCGCCTGTCTTAGTTACCCTTATAAAAGTTTCCCATAGTAAAAGCATAGCAAGGTACAGTGAAAGTGCAAGTAAAGAATAACAAGGTATAGTTAACATTAATAAACATGGCAAACCCGGGTAAACTATGGGAAATGCAGAGCAGAACCATGGGAAAAGCATGATAAAACTGTAAAAACCCTGTGGTAAACTCGTACAAGGGTAAACCTGATCATTCAGCATGCCCAAACCCCAGATACTGACCTTATAATCAACAATCCCGACACACTGTAGAGCAGACAGTGCCTTCAGCTGTAACTATGCATTCTGAGACTATAGGGTTAAAGCTATATTTCTGCGCTCATGCAGTTGTTTTGTCTAACTGATCCTGTGATGTCCAAGAGAATATATTATATATATATTATATTCGACAACACCCACAATAGTACAGAAATGTTTAAACAAAATTAGAATACCTTGAAAAAAACTAGATTTGATCTAAAATCGTTTGGTTGAGTTGTTAAACTGTCACAGAAACCCGAGATGGAACTATTTTCCTTTAACTCACTTGATATTTTCAAGGTTGAAATCTAGTGCCATTTTTTTTTTTTTTTTTTTTAAATGAAAGCAGACAGACGAGTCACCCTTTGCTGCTCTCCAGCTGGCAAACACAAGGAATTCTCAGCCTTGCCAGGGACATCATGCAACATGAGAGAGATGCCTTTAGATTTCATTCTCTGTCATGTGGAAATCTAAAACAGCATTGCCTCACAAACATACCTATCGTACGTGCAGCACGTTTTCATTGGTATGCACTTGTTATTGCATGAGGACTTTGCAGATTAATGATAAACCAACATGAATTGTGCTTATCAAGTCATACTGCTCCTGTTGATGAAACTTTTTCAGCACCTGCAACCTTACAGAAAGCCTACCATGCAACAAATAATGTTGGTGGTTACTGAAAATTAAAGAATAGGTCAAGGCATTGCACTGAATTTAATAACAGAAGTCACGTCTAAAACCCCTTCACTCCCTGCTTACTTCCAAAGGGCAAGTCATTCCGACTACAGCATTTAATTACAATACATACAATCAGGTAGCACAATGTCCAAAATCTTTGGGGCACAGACTCCAAACCTTCTGGAACCAAATAATTATACGTTTAAAATGAACCAAAGACAAACGTTATAGGCTAGGCTTAATTTTTCTATTTCACTTTGAATTTGCAAAGAGATTCAATTAGCTGTGAAGGAAAAAAAAAAAAAAAAGCTAAGAAGGGGGTTTCAGGCAGATGCTGATGCTGACATGAGAATGTTCCTGTCGGCTTCCAAAAAGGGTGCGATTATTCTGCAGCCCTGCACACAATGACAGAGCGCTGCTGGCTTCCGTGTGGCACAGTATTCTATTGTGTTCGTCCCATGCAGTTATCTTTTTCTATCAAACACAATGGCTAAGCAGCCGGCATACGCAGCTCTGACCGTTTCAGACAACAGTGCAAACAGAGCCAGTCAGCCCTGGCCTGGGATCCAGTGCATGCACCCTGAGGCATGAGGAGGGGTCTGGGGTGGCTGTCTGGGACTGGGTCAGTGGATTGCAATGGGACATGAAATCTTCCACTCCAAGGTCACTGGCCTGAAACCAACACAAGTAGCCTCTGCCAAGTTTCTGTGAGACAAGTGTTCACATTACTGAAGCACTCAATCTGGCACCCCACTAGCCTGGCGCAGTGAAAGAAAAGGGGTTTACGATGGGCTTGAGTGATATGGAATGGGATTAAATGGAAGCAATCAAGGAGCAATGACAAACGAAAATAGGAACGGATCATACTGTAGTTTACAAGTCAGTGAACTTAGTCGACATAACATTTTTAACAATATCTGCATATGCGGTTTTACTGAAATATGTTTCAGTTGACATTGTCTTCATTATCGCAGTTCTGCACGACTGAAAAGAGAACCAGCATTATTTAGGAAATTACAAGCTGCATTCTGCAGTATGCAGCCGTACTGTAACTAAACTCCTGCAGCTGGATAATCACAACGTCTAAAATGTGGCACAGAGCTTTAGTGTGCTTCATGCCTGCAGCACCCAGACTTGCATTCTAATTCCAAAGTGACTCGAGAGCTTGCACTCCAGCAGTCAGGTGTGAGATCTGAAGCAATCGATTGCCACCAGTATTGCGCACAGAATGACAGCGGGACACTAGCTGTACAGAAGAGGGAGGGGAACACAGCTTTATCTATGAACCTTGACCTCACAGTCAAAGATATCTTCCTGACCAAAATGACACTGGCGTGTTTAACTGTACTGTACAGTGCTCAAATAACCAGTGCAGATTAGCCTGACTAATGCAACGAGTACTCCACCCTGGTAGGTGCAGGCTGGAGATAACGAACGGATGACAGTTACTATAAATACTCATCAGGCTGTCAGAACGTTACTGCGGCTCATCGTCCCCAATTACCATTCCACTGGGACACGGTTCCAGGAGGAAATTATGGCTCGTTCAACCTTTAAAAAAAAAAAAAAAAAAAAGACAAAAAGACAAAAACGATTCTGCCAACCTATTTTCTTCTAAATAAGAGGTCTTGTCATGCCGGCTGGCTGACTTGTAATTTCAGAAAGTCTTTCATTCATAAAGACCACACCTACAGAGCTATTGACTGTACAAGGGTGTTTTTTGCACACAGAAAAAAAAAATGCCTCACCCTTTTTTTTTATTTTTATTTGTGGACTCAACATGCTGTCTTTCAATCCATTTCTCAAAACAGTTTATTGTTATATTTTTATCAACCTTTATTCTTCTCCTTCAAAAAGGCAGAACAGTACCCACAGGCCATCATAAGAAAGGGTTAATTCCAAAAAAGTTGTGCGGGGGGGGGGGTCTATGACCAGAGTTAATGTGTCAATGTATAATGTTCACACAATAAGTGGTACTGTTGCTGTACACTAAAGTTCATCCCAGACCTACAACTCTGTTACGGGGGAATAACCCACTTTACAAACCCAAACCTCATCATTTGAACTTTGGCCGATCCAACAGAACGGTACGTTTGCTTTCTTGTAACTGCTATCACCAGGGAAACGCTGGGTAAAGATTAGAAATGTGGTGTTTTTCACAGATTCTTATATATATATAAAAAAATATTTAATTAAAAAGCATATTGGCATCAATTGATTGACTTTACAAATCATGTGCAAGAAATACAAAAAAAAAAAAAATTAAATCCCAGTATCTCCTCCTATGATGCGTACATGTCTATGGTTTAAACCGTGTCAGCATGTCATGTGCAGGGTGTCTTTTGTTGTGTGTAATCTCACAGCCAAACTGCAGGACGTGACCCATTTTACACAGTTATACAGACAATGCGTTTCCCTATATAGTAATTCAGGGGTCTGAGTCCCAGCCCCTCCCTCTGCTAACAGACCTGCACCATTCTCCTTCTCAACCCAATACTGAAACACAATACCAGCCCAGAGCTAAGACACAAGAGCAACACCATGCTGCAGGCACCGTACCACACAACAAGATTACACCGAGGCAGAGACACAGGGTTAAACTGGGAGTAACACGCTGATGAAAAGTGCAGCACTACCGGTCACTAAGAAACAAAGCAAAAAAACAAAGCAAAAGACTTTGCCAAAAGGCAAGTACAGGCTGTACAGTTCCAGGACTTTATCCTGTATGCAAAAGGTTAACCAGCTGAACTGTAGGCCTCAACCACAGAGCGAGGGGGCATTGCGTCACATCCACGGCCCGCAATTCCAGCTGGGTGATTGAGCAGGCCCCCCCCGAGACACTGAACTACACCAGCAAAGAAACCTAAGTACCCAAAACAATTTGCTCAAACCTACTGTATTATTCACACTGGCTGGAGTCACACAAGCTCTTCACAGGCAGTTACCAATCCTCCACCTCCCTCCCTCTCTCTCGCTCCACCCCTTTTCGTGGCACCTTCTTCCTGTTAACCTTTAACCCTCCCCGCCTCCCCTCGGGAGTTCCGCAAAACAGAGCAACAGCCTGCAAGCTCCTGGTAAGGAGTGGTTCTGTGCAACTGTGTCAGTTTGGTGGGTGGGCGTGCTAGGGCAGCACTCACGCACGCACGCACGCACTCACACACACACACACACACACGCACACACTCACACACCACCAATGAAGTGAGGCAGGGATCATATTTCTCTGCTGCTTGCAGTTCCAGGTGTCTCAGAGTTAAATACAAGTGTCTTCAGCTGTGTTAGGAAGCGGCAGGACTGGCAATTCTGGGCTGACTCCAACCGTCCTCTCTCGTGAAACACACTCCTAATGCTGCTAAATCTGCAGGGTTACCTTCACAGCTACTGTGGTGTATCGACTTTTACTCCCCTTCAATTACCAGGGGGCACACGCAGGCCATCTAAAACAGCACATATTCTCTCTCTGTCTCTCTGTCTCTCTCTGTCTCTCTCTCGTACTTCAGAGATTTCCTGGATCAGGATATTATGCTGATAAACAAACACAACAAAACACTACGTAGAAGAACTGACTGTTTGCATTATTTTTACTGTGTACAGGACAAGGTCGAGACAAGAACTAGCACTGAAAAACAGACAAGCATTTGATCATTCTGGGATAATATCTGACAGTGAATTAACTAACACTAGGTCCATCCTGAAAAGTAAATGACATTGTATGCACAGTAAAGGCTAAAGTATGCCCTGGATGCCACCGTAACCTGTTAAAGTCTTTGAAACACTGCACAATGGGGTTCCCCTGCCTGCTTACTCACAGACACAAAGCCCCCTGTCAAATCTATACAATATAATAAAATGCAATATGAGGGCAAGGGGATCTCCCCTTATCAGGCTCAGCTTACAACTAAAGGGATGGGGATTCCCTGGTCAGTACAGCTGAATAGGAAATGTCAGAACTGCTCTGGGCTCCTTATTCACCCAATGGCTCTGCTATTGGGTGCCATGCTGCCTGCTTTGTTTATAGAGAGGAGGAGGTTTTAAGAGAACTTGTAGAGTTCCTTTCACTGGTATTCAGTTTTTGCCTGCGCTTCCTTAACACAGCATAATCCACACTAGCACCCTAACCCCTGGACTGGGATGGGACTCAAACCTGCAACCTTCGGGACATGAAGACAAGCCCTGGAGTCTGACCCACATGTCATTATCTCTAAGTGTGCTTACAGTAATTCCTTAATCAGCTTCCCCCTTCCTGCCTGAAGCCTGGATTGCAGACCTTGAGCATGTTAACTAATAGGAGGAATTCATTAGGGAGACCTTCCGAGCCTACAATTACAGGCTTCCAAGTGACATTTACAGGAGGCTCTGTCTGGTGGTTACATGTTGCATGTGTTGCTGCTACGGTCAGCTGGACATGGGCATTATGTGTGTGGTATTCTGGCTTCCTTTATGTCGGGATGAGTTTAACGTTAATATTGTTAATGCTCAAAGCCTGTCAGTTAAGCCACAATTTCCAAACTATTATTATTATTATTACAATTATTATTACTACTACAGTGGTCTCTGCATAGAGGAACACCTCCTAAGAGAACACTTTGCCTAAGAGAACACCCTTGTGGTGAAACAGATTTTTCCCCATTGTAAATGTTCCGCCTAAAGGAACAGGAACTTCGCTTAAAAGAACACCTTTTTGGCACCGCTAGCGATTCGTTCACACCTGATACAGTACTGTTTTGTAACCTGATAACTCATTATCATCAAACTTCAATTCAAATGGTTTATTCAGTCTTTTCAAATGTGACTTGTCATTGCGAGAGTGTCTTGAGGCACACTGATTGGTTTATTAAATCTTTCCAGAACCGCAGTTGTACCATTGCCTCGTTTTGTATTCTGATTTCCACGAGTGCATCTCATCGCTACAAAACAGCATGTAAACAAATGGCAAAATGAGCCGCTGTTTCTCTTGCTACAAAAAGTTGCAAATTGTATGAAAACCTGAAAAAAAACCTGAATCAGACACGAGTAATTTGGTGTCCAGTCCTCATTATGTACATTGATATAAATACTGGATAATCGATTGAATAATTACATTTTTGTAACGCTCATAGTTAATAAAATTATTTAAGTATATCAACAACACTGCACCGAACGCCCTGCCTTGCTATTTACAGTATTTCTGCCACAGACAAGCAGTGGACATGCTCTTCACCTGCTTGTGTTAACCAGCATCTGATTTGCTGTTCCCACCCTACCAGCGAATCAGTTTTGAAAATGCTTTGTAAGTACGCCCCTCTGTGTATTGGATGCATGCCGTCTTGAATCCAGAGCAGGCTTGTATTCCTGGCAAACAGCCTGTAAATAAATTGAAGAAAACCGACTGTATAGTTTGAGCTTTCTTTGGAGTTTCAAAATGAACTGTTATATAATAAATATTTAACAAAATTCAATAAGAAAGTTTAAAAAATAAATAAATAAATGATCAATGGTGTTAAAACGCAATTTTGGAGTAACGATCAGCTTGACCTCTAGCGGGTATGCATGTTGTGGTAAGTAAATCAATTTATTATGAATAATAATAATAATAATAATAATAATAATAATAATAATAATAATAATAATGATGATGTTGTTGTTGTTGTTTTTGGCAGGGATTTCCGCACTGTGCGTTTCACAGACGCAATGCGTGATGCTGTAGCTGTCACTGAATAAAAACTTGTGTCTAGTTTATAAAGATTACATTCCAAAGTACTGTACTCTGTTTGGAATAAATATTTTAGTAGCACCCCTGTAATATGTTAAACTTGCTTCAGGCTTGTTGCGAATGTTGTTGTTTTATTTTTCTCCTGACGCTATCCAGGCATAATTCCTGCTCGCATTCAATTGGTGTGAACAAGCTTTTACTGAACAGTAGTGACATTAAAATAATATTGTCGCGGGGAGAGGAACGGAGCAAAAATTATATAATCGATTGCTATTTTGAGGCTTAACTGACAGCCCTACTATTCATTTAAAAAACAAAACAAAGAGAAATATCGGCGCCAGAGAGCACCGAACACAAACTCAAAACTACTACAGTACAGGAGGCCAGGGCTGGGCAATCAAGGCCTCATCCACATGGAGCCTGCAGATTTCGATGGGCTGGTTAATCTGGCTGTCTCTTACAGGAAACACCAACAGGGAGAGGCACCATCTCAAGAGATGGCTGAACAAGATCTGTAGACTAGACAATACCTACAGGTACTTTTAAAATAGAAAATCTATTCCAAGGATGGAATGGAGTTAATACTGTACCTTTACTAGAATTATTTGTACCTGCACTATGTAATATATTATATATATATATATGTAAGTATATATATATATATATATATATATATATATATATATATATATGTTAGGGGTGCACCGATAATCGGTAGCCTACCGGCATGGCACCAATATTAAGGGGGAACAAAAAAAAACAAAAACTGGAGTTTGTTATTTTAGCTGAAAACGTACACCAGTATTTATGCTTGAATTTCTTCCAGCACAGAATTTAATGTTTGGTTTGACTCGCTTACTAATGACGCTGAGACAGTAATTTTCCTTGCAGTACTGTGTAACGTGCAATCAATAGGATAGCCGAGTTGTGTGCATCAGAACATACCTGATGCTACATTAAATCCGACGATGAACTGTGAGTTGAATATTATTCTGATGCTCTATTTATTTATTTATTTTGTATTTTAGGTTGAATACTAAATAAGTTTTTTTATTATTAGGTTTAAATAAGGTTTAAGTTATTATTATTAGTATTAGTATTATTATTATTCAAAATGACCTTTTCTAATTTGTGTTCATCTTGCTTAATCTGTGTTGGTTGTGGGTGTATTCAAACAATCACCTTAATATCTGGACACGTTTTCCAAATAACTTACTTTGATTGCATGTGTTAAATGCAATTAGTTCTAGATGTTTGATCAGTGATTTTGTATTTGTGTATTTTGATTTTTTTTAGGAAGGCTTTGACGGATTGCCTAGTTAAATGTAGTTCCCTTAGGCTCCCAGCATGTCAGGTGACATCTCTGTTCAACCCATGAACTCTTAAAAGAACGGTCCTTGCAACAGCTACTTTAAAAATGTCATTTCTAATGTTTAATTGCCGTTGACGGATCAGAGATGCTAGCTAGTGTACCAGAGAGCAGCCCGTTTATTAGCATTCACACTTCAAGTTGGAAAGCGAAGCTCACTGTACTGTGAAAGATACATCTGAAGGGATTATATAATGCCACTTGCTCTCAGTACAGCATCAGAGAAACCTCTTCCTAGTCTTAATGGAAGTGCATGAGGAACTGAAACAGGTTCACGCATCATCACAAGCAGGCAAACACATTTCTAACACATGGACAAACGGGTTAGGGTTTGCCTTAGGGGCTGTTTTTCAGCGACTTGCTATACACGACACAGTAAACGCAACTATAATACCTACAGTATGAGCCACGAGAATCTGTGATCTCTGTTCCCCACAGCAGACTCTAACCAACTACCAGCACTCAGACATCACAAACCTTTTGTACTTACCGGGCAGGAAGCTTCTTCACAGCACAGACGTGACGAGGCGGAGAAGACCCCAGCTGTACAGTCGAGCCCACAGTGTCCCTGAGGCAGCATAGCATTTCTAGCTGAATAAATCAGCCAAACCGGAGCCTCAACTCCACTTCTAGAGTACTCCAACGAATCAGGTTTCCAACTGACAGTCTCAACCAGGTGCTTAATAGGCATTTTGTTTAATCTCTAGCATTTTCTAGTGTTCAGTACTTGACTAAGCATTTACAGCTGGTCTCCAAGACTTTAAAAAAGTCTGTAGACCTTTTTTTGGTTTATTTAAATACAGTAGTAGACTGCAATTTAAATAAAACAAAACAATTAATTATACAAAAATAAATAAAATAAATAAATAAATAAATAAACAAATAAATAAATTAAAGCCTATATATTCTAATATACGAATAAGATACAACCTTGTTTAAAACCTGGTCTATTGGAAGCACACAAGGACTGGATTTAAGGACCACCAACAGATAGTGACTTACCTGTTCCTGGAAGTTCCCTGGCGAGCCACCCTCCTCTGGCCAGGAGTTGTTGGAATCCGAATCGTCTTGCATCTCCTCCTGCATGCAACCGTGATCCTGCGGGCCGAAGGAGGCCTCGAACTGGGGCAACAGGTCTTCCTCCAAGAGGCCATCCGTGTCCAGCTCTGGAAAGGCCTCGCTGTGACTCTGCACCTGCTGGAGCAAGTGCTCCTCCAGCGTGGGGAAGCCGTTGTTGCTGGCTAGTGGGGGCTCCGCAGGGGGGATAGCGTGCCCCTGAGTGTCGGAGGACCTGCTGACCACGGTCGGGTAGCAGCTTGTGTCTTCCGTAGACATCGGAGATCCATTGAAGCTTCCCAGCCCCGAATGCATAGGTTGGAAAGTGTTCTCGCAGCTGGGGTTTATCGCCTGCGGGTACCGATTCGGCTGCAGCGACGCTCCCCCGTTGGTCCCTGCCATCAGCGGAAAGGCTCCGTTCCCTCCAGGGAAGTCGGACACACCAAGGGAGTGACCACTGCCGGGGGTGGAAGACAGCAGCGTGCCTCCGTTTGAGGTGCCAGAGAAGGAATATTGAGAAGGTGGGAACAGAGAGCTGGCATTCACAGAGCAAGCAGGCAAGTTCAAGGTAGAAGACGACGACTGTCCCGGGAAAGACAGGGACACGCTCGCCGCAGGGTTGGAGAAGTGGTGCGCAGAAACTGCCGGGCTGGCCTGACACGGAGCTGGGTGGCTCGACAGCCTGTCTGGATGGTGGACGTTGGCCACGGGTGAGGATCTGTGAACTTCCAGAAAGGAGCTAGACTGGTTCACAGCCTCCTGGCCACCAGGGTTAAACGGGCCAACGTTTTTGTTGATCGGCGGTTGTTGTTGTTGCCGCTGTAGCGTGTGAGGAGGGCGGTGCTGCTGCTGCTGCTGCGGGGGGAGGGTCTGAAATAAGGAAAAGTCATGATGTGCAAAGCTTTTGCTGTGTTGCTGCTGCTGTTGCTGTGGTTGCAAAGACTGGAGGTTCCCGTGGTGTTGGTGAAACTGAGCTTCGTTCTGGTTCCCCCACATCGGGCTTCCATCTGCCACGTCCGGGAACAACCCGTTCGACTGGCTTGGCTGGTGCACCGGGGAAGCAGTGTACTGGGAGTGCCGGGGCAGCACATTGTTGTTGCTTTTGTTGGGGATGGAGAAGGGCTGTCCCCCTTGCTGCCGATGGTGGTGGTGGTGGTGACCCTTCAAGGGCTCGAACTGACTCATCTGCTGCTCAAAGCAGAGGCCAGGCTGGGAGGGGGAGTTCCCCGGCTGCTTCACCTGGCCGAGAGGCTCCACCTGCAGAGGCTCAAACTCGGCGCCCAGGCCCAGCTCATCCACCAGAGAGACTGGGCCCGTCTGTGCAAAGCTGTCGTCCGCCAGCCCCTCTAATCCCCCTCCAAAGAGATTAGCATCATCATAAAAGTCCATCATTGGATCAGTCATCCTGCCGCTTCAGGGCTCAGCACAGCTACTCCCGAGGTTACAAGCAACACGTTTCTCAAGACCGAATCACCAGCGAATCCAGGACAGCTCCATTCATACAGGCAATCAAAGCAATGGCATGCAGTATCTCAACATGACCCTGAGGGTAGGGGAGAAAAATAGGGTTACTCCTTAATAGTGATGTGTAAAGCCTAGATTGATCATTCTAGAAAAGGAAAGAAAAGCCCTGCTGTTGTACAGTTATACTTATAAGGAGTACTTTTCTTTTTTTAAATCGGTTCTCATTTCTTATTAGCACTAGCAAAATGTTATCACTGGTATCTTTCTTCTTGTTTTGGGGGCTGGATACCAGGAAGGATTTTTTTTAATTATTATTTTGCATTGTACTGTATGATTAATGTGAAAGAAACTGAACAAAAAAGCACAAAATAAAAATAAATAAAAAACGTCTTCACCATGAAAAAGGGTTTATAAGGTTGATGAAGATTTACACTGAATGCAATGATACACCAGATACTATTCTCATTATTATTCTAATGTGTGCTGATGCACCAGGGAGGCTGCAAAACAAGCTGATCCCTGCAGCCAGCATTACACAACAGCCATAAACACCAAGCCACTAGGAAATCCACATTATCTGGAGGAAAAGTGCTGAAGGCTCATATATTACAGTGAAGCTACGCCTAGGTTGGTCACCCACCACGGCTACCTATTCTACCTTAGAGAAAGCCATGTCCAATATTAGCATGAAGTAAATAACATCTACTCTCATGTAATAAAAATAAAAACACTTTAGGAAAGGAAGTCTTTTCTCAGCTGTGGTCTCCCTCGAGTTGCCTTGCACACACGGATGAACCCATTCTCAGGTCACTGCCAGTAAACTCACTAAATAATTCACCATGTCTCTGCTAAATGATTGTGCGTGAGATTATGGTCACCAGGCCAGGCAGATCCAGGAAGTGATGTCAGTCTTTGTGTCTCACAGAGCAAGGCAGCAGCTTCCTTCATGTCTCTTTACTGCAAATCACAGGCCAGTTCCCTATTTACAGACCATCGTCATGACCTGAACTTTACTTACCACCTAAGTCATACAGCAACGTGGCTTCTGAAAGCTCTCTAAAAGAACAACCAGTTTATAAAAAACGTACAAGTTTACTATACAGTAAATCTACACAATGTAGCAAATTTCAATACAAATAAACCTTGAGCTCAAAAATGAAGCCGGGTCCAGACTTGTTTGTATGCTTCGTTCACCTCATTAATCCACAGTCTCCCAGCTACAGACGAAAAGGGCAGGGCATTACCATCCAACATACACTGTACTTTTTAATGTTCACAGACACTGTTACCCAATTCTGAACTGCGATGCCCAGTCTCTTCATTTCACAGCATTTTTTTCTTTTTTTTTTTTTTAAGATCCACACACGAAAAGCAAGAATGTGGAAGCCGAAGATTAATGGACAGCATAATGCAATCTTGCCAGAAACTGAACAAGACATTGGAACACTCTCCAAGAGTCAGCTCAGTGAACAGAAGTTACTGACAGTAAACTCAGATAACAAGGTGCCAGACCTTTAACAGTGAAGATAGGAGAGTTTATACAATTCCTACTCTCTGCAGACTGGGGCACACGTCTGCGCTGCTGATAGGGAACATATCCATGTGGCTTTTGCACCCGACAAAATAAAATACATAGGCCTATTACATCCAATAGTTCTAATTAGATTGCATCAGGTAGTGTGGTTTGTCAGAAGTGTGGGCGCTGTAATACCATACTACACTTTTTGTGTATCCTCCAATATCCCAAAATGCTTTGTGGTATGTTTGGCAAAATACTCAAGCCTGAAGGACTTGTTATCAGTGTATACTCCGAACTAGATATTCATTTTTATCCTAAAAAAAAAAATCTGTCAGGACATCTCTGTTAAACTAGTGGGGAAAATAACACAAGCACTGCGTTAAATCAGGCGACTGCAAAAATGAAATGCGAGTTAAAAGTAGGATCGGGGATGAACAATTTCCGTAATTTGTCAGCTCTGTTTGAAATAAAATTAAGGGGACCAGAATTAGGCTCATGCAAGATATGAAGGTAAAAACAAAGACTGTTTTGTAATTAACAGCTTTTTCTGAGTTTAATTATGAAACAGAATCAGCTCAATTTGTTTAAAGGGATGTCACCTGATTAAAAATAAAACACGAAAACTTCAAACCCTACTTGTGTGTGTTTGTGTGTTCGCATTTACTTTTTCCAAAATACTTGTTTTATTTCTTGTTAGCAATATGGACCTATGTTAATATGGGGCGTAACACATTATTTTAAAATAAAACACAGTGCATGGTGGGATACTATCGTATTCATTTCCACTGTTCACTGCGCTGCTAGGAACTGTAACCAAACTACTCTAATGGTGTGTGGACGCATTAAGCCCGACTCAACATGAAACGGTACTTCAGTGTGGACGCTTTGAGCTGGATTAATTAGAACAGTTTCGAGTACGGTTCTCGAGATCGGTTATGTAGTGTGGACAGGGCCTAAGAACTGGAACTGGAAGAGCACTAGGACCCAGGGAAGCTGTGAAAAGGTGGGAAGGCTTCCTTCCCAGTTCTTGGCCTCAGGCCAGAAGATAAACATGTTGTTTACCATCAATCTCTCATTTTGTTTTCTCTGTTAAAAGTACAGCACATAGACAGCCATTAGCATCAAATTCAAATGTCTTTATGAAATGAAAAGTTAAACCAATTACATTGAAATAACTGACTTTCTGGAAACGCTTCCTCTACGACAACAATTAAAAAATAAAATAACCTGTCTGTCAACCTGTTGCATAATGTTCGTGAATATCATGCAATATAAAACGGTGTAACACGAACCGTATATTAAGTGATGGACAGGCAGTGAATACAAGAAAACTAACAAACAAACTGGTAACAAACTGCAAACTGCTGTTACTGACCAAACACTGCCCACAGGACACTGGAATTACAACAGGGAGCAGCAGGTGCTCTGAACCTCATTAAACGTGTGTCAGTTCATGTTATTTTCTGTCCCGAGTTTGACATACAGTCGGAACTTGAACATTACTCAGCAACTTAACAGAGACTACCCTAGTGTAACTAATTGGTAGATAACATTTTCGATGTCTGGCACTGGCTATTAAATAAGGGCATACATAATCATTCGATTAGTTTACTGGTCTGCAGTTGAGTGCCGTTGTATTTCCTTGGACTGCTGGAGAGGTGTGCAGCTTGGAGAGATGTTTCTTTCCTACACTTACACGTATGCAGGTAGGAAAGATTTTATTAAATCACAATAAAAAAATAAATGAACTTTTCAAATTCAGTTCTGTCTTTACTTAGTACAGTACCTGTTTAGTCTTGGGGTTGGTAAAAGCATACTGCAGAGCAATCTGATCCATTTCAGGTTTGGTATCAGAAGGGTGACCACATGAGGTTTTTTTGTGTTGTTAGTTTAATGTGAACAGTAAGAGGGATAAAAGCACAATATTCAAAGAAGAAGCATGCATAAAAAATAAAAATACAAAAATTGTATGGTTTTCAAACTATTTTAAACCCGATTCTAAACTTTGTCAATCTGGTCCCCCTTCTGTAACTACGAGCTCAGCTACAGTGGAAGAGTAGTGAAGCTCAGGTCTTAAACACAAAATGAGCAGGGCTGGTATCACACACCCTGACTGGCACTAATTTTGGACTACCTTTCCCAATTTAACATGCGGCAAAACAAAACCAGTGCTAAATCAGGCTGTGTGAAACCAACTACATGTCTTCTAAAACTAGTAACGGCAATCATGTGACAGGTACATTTGAAAAGCCTATCAGTATAATATACCTTATCAAGCTGTCTTGTAATGCAGATCTTTGTGAGGCAGTAACACCTTCCGTGGACACAAGATGTACAGCGTGTAAGCACGAAGCAGCTACACTTAATAAAAGTAATCGCTGAATCGGAGAGTGTGTGTCAGACTTGAGAGCTCACTTAATGAAACTGACAAATAAAATCTCCACAGCAGGGCCACAGCAAGTCAAACAGCACCCAAGCGCTTTTAAACAAACAGTCATGTAGGATACCACTCTACTAAACCATGCAGAGAGCAGCAGTGCTTTCAAACAGCACCCAAGCGCTTTTAAACAGTCATGTAGGATACCACTTTACTAAACCATGCAGAGAGCAGCAGTGCTTTCAAACAGCACCCAAGCGCTTTTAAACAAACAGTCATGTAGGATACCACTCTACTAAACCATGCAGAGAGCAGCCGTGCTTTCAAACAGCACCCAAGCGCTTTTAAACAAACAGTCATGTAGGATACCACTCTACTAAACCATGCAGAGAGCAGCAGTGCTTTCAAACAGCACCCAAGCGCTTTTAAACAGTCATGTAGGATACCACTCTACTAAACCATGCAGAGAGCAGCAGTGCTTTCAAACAGCACCCAAGCGCTTTTAAACAGTCATGTAGGATACCACTCTACTAAACCATGCAGAGAGCAGCAGTGCTTTCAAACAGCACCCAAGCGCTTTTAAACAGTCATGTAGGATACCACTCTACTAAACCATGCAGAGAGCAGCCGTGCTTTCAAACAGCACCCAAGCGCCTTTAAACAGTCATGTAGGATACCACTCTACTAAACCATGCAGAGAGCAGCCGTGCTTTCAAACAGCTGACCAATGCACACAGCAAGATGATGTTATTCGTGTCAGGGGCACGCAGTAGAGGAGGTGCAGAGATCTTCCCTGTAACAAAATCTCATTTTACACTGATGCCACCGATAAAGCTGAATTACAATCAAGAAACGGTGTGCGAGTAATTAAAAAAAAAAATAATAATAATAATAATGACAAAACAAAACTGTATAAATACTGTCAGTTAAAACTAAGTACAGGTAAATGTATTATCCCGTAGTAGTGGCAGGTTGTTTATATCAGACTAATAGGGAACCTGGGATTACTGTGCTGATGTGTTGGGAGCTTTTCACAAATCTGATATTGACAAGCAGGGATGAAAGTAAGACTCCCATTGCACAGTGGTTTGATCCATTCCTGGTTTTCCTACAAGTTTAATTAGACACACCTGAGCTGTTACCTATACAGCGTGGGTAATCATATTAAAACCCGGAATGGGTGAAACGGCTGTGAAATAGGAATCTTATTTTCATTCCTTATCCAATGTAACAAATGTTACACTTAACAGTAAAACAACAAAACAAAACACACACACACACACCACAATTTAAAGTGGTTTAAAAATGCTGGAACATCAATCACAATGACATAATGTGTTATTATATGGTTAGCACAAGGGGTGGGCTCCCCAATAATAAAAACACTCACTGCCGCAACACCACCCAGACTGAGCTTAGTGACAAAACAAAAATACATCGCAACTTCAATACTGGGATAGGTGGATGGTATCAGGCACTGGCTGGTCTGCGTTCTTAAGCTACACTCTGTCCATAAAGATCAATAAGTCAAGCTCCAGCCACTTATCTATTGTCTAAGCAGGTGCACACAACGCCCACATGTCTGTCTGTGTGTGTTTTACATGCACTGCGTTACAAATTCATCTCTACACTGAACTGTATTTATCTAGCTACCTTCTTTCGGAAGGCCAAAAAGAAAGTTTAACAGTCGCTCCCAGTTTTTCCATTGTCTTCCAGCTCAATAAAGGCTTTAAAAAACAAAACAAAACAAATAAAGAACAATGACCTTGTCATCCTCTGTGTGTGTGTTTAGGTGTCTCATCCTATTGTTATCCTCAACTGTTCTTTGCCACAGATCCAGTCAGCAAATACAAATCTAGAGCCGCCGGGGTCACCCCAATAGCGCCTGAATTCTTGAAATCACGCAGCTGCTGGATGCATGCTGTAAGGCTGTACCCCGGATTAATTTGATTCTGCTATCAAAGAATGGCACACGTGTTTCTACAGCGCTATACTTTTTTTTTTTTCTAAACCCAAGCCCTTTCCCTGGTCTGTTCGCGCTACACAAGAGGAAAACGGCAGAGGGAGTTCTCCCTGGGGCAAAGCAGGAGGGAAAGGGGTCAGGCACAGAGTGGTGGAACCCCCTCACTCCCTCATTCTCTTCCTCTCTTTCTCATGCAACGCGGTGTTTCGTATACGGAACCTCCTACATTTCCAACAGGTCTAACCTTCCCTTTTTTGTGTTATGGATACTGTGTGCAATACTTCGCCATTACGTTCTAATACTTTCCTTTATGCATATATAAAAATGAATACAGCTGACATGTTCTTCTCCCACACGACGCTGCTGGACAGGGCGGGTGTGCTGATTGATGGTGGGAGACAGTTCAGCATATTATTTCGCAGTTTCATCACTATGGGATTTCCAGTACTACACGCTCCCTTCACCAACACAGTGCCCAGGGTTCCTTATTCCTATATGACAGCTCGCTCTCTCCCACGCACAGCACAGCAGCTTCACAATATGTTTTTTAAATGTAAATCGTGCCGGCTTACCTGTGAAAACGGGCTTCCCCCAAGCAGAGATTAAAGGGAATAATTTCCAAAGAGCAGTTATTTGCGAAGTTTTTTTTTTTTTTTTGGTTCCACCAGTGCTGGCTACCTCAGCGGTTCCACCACCGCTAGTGTGATGATGACACATAATATTTGCATATCAGTTATTTGCCTTCTGATTGGACAGTCGGCAGGATCTTGATTTTGGGGCACGACAAGTCGCAATTCGGGTCTCCTTCAGCAGGGACTGTGATCCAATTGCCCCTGTATCCCAGAAGCTGCAGCGCAGTCGAGGATTTAGAGACGGACTCACAGGGATAAAGCCAAAAATGCTATTAAAGAGAACATGTAAGATGGCCGCGCCGAGGCTAAAGCCAATCCGCGGAGGTTTTACTTTGGTTGCTCCGAGGCATTAGTCTCCCGGATACTGATGCGAGGCTGTCGGGAATGCAACCGCGGAGGTCCCGTTGTGGGTGTGCAGCGCCCTCTTGTAGTTCAAAACTGCACGAACATTATGCTAATGCATTGGAACTCTTATTTAAAGGGGTAGTCAAATCAATTTGCAACGCTAATCATCTTTGTTGTTTGCTTGTAATTTTGTAATGCATTGCGTAAAGTACAGTTCTTTGTTGGAAATAAATTACTGTCAAAGGGTAAGGTACACAAACCACAAACTATTTTACAGGCTTGAGACACACCTTTACATGCCCAAATATAGCTTAGCCCGGTGCACCATGCTAGCGTTTCAGCAACTGGTCTGTGTTGTGTATGTAGTTGATGACTGCCCCTGTAATTATGTATAGTTGCAATATTGAAGATAGCATGCTGCAGCTTGCATGCACAATGTTAGCTGGTGAAGTCCTGGTCTGACAGCTCTTATACAGGGTCGCCACCTCTGAACAGAAGGGGGCTGTGAAAAGTCTCTTCTGAAATCCTGTATTCATCCAGTAGGATAATATTTCTACAATAGGATGTACAACCTATTAATATCGTGTGTCTGTTGCAGTAATATTGGATCCTGCTTGATCGAACTTGTGCTCAGTTTATGGTCTGGCATTCAGTGTCCTGGGACGATCCGGGGAAAACAGGGACAGACGGCAACCCCAAGCTCTTGTGTTTGCATGTCATGGTTTATTTGCCAGTAAAAGCAAGCTGAAGTTTCAGGGTAGTTTATTCTGTTATTCATGATATTAAATACACCACGGTTTAAAAAGGGAGAAGAACTGGTTGTGTGAGTTTTCAGCTGGTCTTCAAACCATTTTATTGTAACTTAACAATACAATAACAACCTTTGAAAAAGTGTTCTTTTTACATTCAGGACTCTATTCAGCTTTAAGAGCAATAGACGCTGCTAAAGAGATCATGTTAGGCAAGTGAGAGAGAGGAGCATGATTACAAGTTTAGTCTGTCCCTTAGAACAGACTAGGCTGTGTCTGCAGAAGTACCCTGGTAAGGCAGCTCCAGTAGGGTTGAAGCTTGGTTTACCACTCAGCATTACATAATCTCTGTCACTGAGTGCAAAGCCTTCATGACCTCCCTTAGGAAAAGCAGATGAGTGGCTTAAACGCTCTGTTAACACAGCGTATGTCCTTGGGTGTTTATTCTCTTTGCAGTATTTTCTGCAGACGGTAATTCATTCATTTCCAGAACATCTCTGTGCTTGTGTCTCTAATTCAAGCTCTCTTTCTTTTTTTTTTAGTCGCCCCTAACTTTGAACTTTCAAGGTAAAACTTAGGAAAGTCGAGTAAATTAACGATTTGGCTAGTGTCTTCTTCACCATACAGATTAATACCAGTATGATTGCTATAACAGATCTAAAAATACACCCACATACAGTTTTTAATGAGCACACTGAAGAAGGCACTGGCTGGAACTTTGTTTACTTGACCTGAGTTTCTGGTAAGTTTGACCTCTCTCTTTAATGCTTTCGATTCTCTCTCTCTCTCTCTCTCTCTCTCTCTCTCTCTCTCTCTCTCTCTCTCTCTCTCTCTCTCTCTCTCTCTCTCTCTCTCTCTATCTCTCTCTCTCTCTCTCTCTCCAGAAAAAATTCCCCAGCTCCCAGGCTTCTGCAAAACTACTCCCGGAGCCTTGGTCCTGTCTGTGGGCCTGGCATGGCCTGCACTCCCCTGGGTGTGCATCTTCAGTGTAGGCTCAAGCCATCGGTTTCCTTATCCCTTGATTCAGATTTCCCAGGATCGATGATTTTAACTGATAATGTCTTTCTAAAGGAAGATATAAACTGCAGTAAATGTTGTTCCAGCTGCCAATCCCCTGGCAGGAGTGGAAACAAGAGAGAGTCTTTCAAATGCACTAACTCTTCTGGAGAGAATAATAAAGGTCATGCATTCTTACATTCACAATTAATCTTTTGTGAAGATTAGTGAGAATCAATACAAGCAATCTTTATGTATGAATCGCCCTGCAGTGATCAAATCCTCCACAAGTTAAAGGAACTGCAAGGAGAGGGGCTCCCCCTGGTGGGTGTCTTGGTAAAACGCTACCACAGTTATTCCCCAAATTATGGTTTAATGGAAACTTTGTATTGATTGATTGATTGATTGATTTAACTTGTGTGGGTTTTGTGGGTTTGAGATTCTGGTTGATAGTCTTATTTTATATGATTAAGTGTGCCAATAGATGAAGTATACAATGCTATACACAATATGTAAAACATTGCTTTTTGAGTCTATGGGGTCACGAGTTAGTGCCTTCATGCTGTAGAGCCAGGTTTATTAATACAACAGGTTTGCATCATAATTTTCTGTTATCACTTTTCATAAATGTTTGTAATTTTTTATAAAAAAAGTGAGACCGCATGCCTTAAATATGAGACACTGAGCAGTATTTAAAATGTTACTGAACAGAAACACTCCTTAAGACGTTTCCAGTCTTGAGACACCTTGTTTAACACAGTGCCATGTGAGTGAGTCTTGTAAAAGCACAATTAAAGCCTACTCGTTTTCTGCTGATGAACGCTTTGCTCCCATCTAGTGGCAACATAAAAGAATGCAAAGAACTCAAATTTGCACTGACTCGTGCTTCCCAAAGTACTAAACGGCAAGCGGGAAGTAGCGACGCCGCTGGTTAAAGGTGCATTGCTTCAGTGCTTAGAATTCTCATTGGCTGACAAAACCAGCGTTGCTTCAATAGAGTTCAGATCCATTCTTTAGGTTAGTTATCAGGCCTGATGTGAATGCCCGCAAGGTACACCATCATGGAAACTCCTGTGTATTTGCATAGCCCTCTTCATCTGTTGTTTACAGTGCTTTACATAAACATGAATGCACTGTTTATATACATTAGTCATCTTGGTTTCTATGGCGATCAGGCCCTCAAAGGTGACACACATACAGATGATAAACATTACTGTTGGGACTTGCTCATCCATGAATCTGGCAACCTGCAATCTGCAGACAAACAAATGAAGATGCAATAAAACTGGAGCTATTATGAAGAAGCAGACAAATACTGTGCTACAAAAAATATCACAGAGCTTAATTTAGCCATGAATAGATAGAACATAAAGTGTTATATAGAGACACATTGCAAACAATGTTGAGTTCCTATATAGGATCATTTCCTGTGGTTGATTCTAGTTCACCATGCTTTAACCATACTTATCTGATCTTTACTACACTTGCCTATTTTTATTTTACCATTCTGCTACTTGTGTAGGGCCAGAAAATGGTACATTGTCAGAATGTGGTACGCTTACCCGTTTAACACCAGAAAGTGGCACATTGTCAGAATGTGGTACGCTTACCCATTTAATGTCAGAAAGCGGTACATTGCCAGAATGTGGTACACATACCCGTTTAACACCAGAAAGTGGTATCCTTTCCCGTTTAACGCCAGAAAGTGGTACATTGTCAGAATGTGGTACGCTTACCCGTTTAACGTCAGAAAGTGGTACAATGTCAGAATGTGGTACACTTACCCATTTAATGCCAGAAAATGGTACTTTGTCAGTGCTGTGATTGACTACTGCACAAATCACTACGAACAAGACAAACTGCAGTTCACCTACAAAATCGTATATATTTACAACTTTAGATAACCCAATTTGTTGCTAATCAGTTAAAGTCACATAAATTTGCTGAATTGTGAAAATATATATTGAAAAGAACTTTAAGAGCCAAACTCAGTATATCATGCCCCGTTCATATGGGCGTTTCCTCGTTTTCTGAGCTAAAATCATTTGAAATGGGGCTCAGTTTCTTTATGGCACCTTTTAAAGATGTTGCTGTTGAAATATAATGTTTAGCAAATGAGATTAGGGTTTATTTTATCATACCCTTTTTACTAGCTATTAACCCATAATGAACAGCGTTTATTCAGGTGTTAGTAAGCTACTGTAGTTGTTAACAGTTTTAAAAAAAAAGAAAATAGTTTCTAAGACTCTTCAAATAAAGTGTGATGGAAATCCTTGTTATTTTGAGAAATACTAAAGAACTTAGGCCTAATAAGTTAAACAGCAAACGTTTCAAGTAGACATTGATAACAGTGAAAAAGACTTCTAGTAGAAACGTTTATCATTTAACTTTTTAAGTTTCTTGGTAGTGTTTCTAATTCCATTGGTTATGGGTGTTTTTTATTACTTGTGAAATCATTGTAGTTTCACTTTCAGAAGGTGAAGACTTTCTTCAGGGCTTGTTTGATTGCGTTGCCAGGAAAGCAGCAGGCTATCATGGGAGTATTTGCTCATGACCGCGTTTCACACAGCACACAGTATCTGGCCTGCCAAGCAGCACACAAATACAAGAAGCAACTTGCCTGGGTGTGCTTTTATTTCCTTTCTTTAGTATTTCCAGGTGCTTTTGAGCACTGGGGTTTCCCTGAACCATTGCTGTTAATTCCTATTTCTTTCTTTCTTTCTTTCTTTCTTTCTTTCTTTCTTTCTTTCTTTCTTTCTTTTAGTAGAGGACTTGCTTCCCATGATCCACTGTATGCTTCTGATTTACAAGGAATTTCCTGAGAGATGACATACTGGACTTCATCACAGTGCACGACTAATAAAGTTATCAACCCCTCCTTGTAATTATCTGCATTGCTTTCATCATGGTGACCAGGTTTCTGTACAATGCTTTATTACTGATTATTATATAACATGTGATTTACCGTGATTGTACGACGCTATGCTGTGCTCTGTATATCGCAGAACTTTACCTCTCAATTACATGAACTCTCTATCCCTGATGTTGTGTTGCTTGGTGTGACTGCTGGAAACAGGTAGATCAACCTGCAAACATGCCTGGGGCCATCCTTAAGCATGGGCCTTGCTAGTCATAGCTGTTTCCTAGCAGCCGTGTGTTAATTACTCAATAGCAATCTCCTTAATTACAACGTACACCTCATTTTTCAACATCAAGCACCACGTTTCCAGGTGGGTGAAGGGCGTGTTTTCTACCAAGTGTTTTTTTTTCACTCCATTACTAAGTTTGCACCACCTGTTCTTTGCCAATGCAAAAAGGGGAACTCACACTTGCCATGTTATTAGCAAGAAACATGCATCAGCATTAGTGAAGGGCTCTCAAAGTGCTTTCTAGAAGAGATCGCCTTTAAAGTGACATGGGGTCTACCGTGGCAGCCCTGGGCAAATAAAGGCATTTCATATATTATTGACAGAGTTTTATAGTATGACCTGGATCAGTACATCAGTAAATGCAGAGCAGAGAAGCAGCCACTGTAAATGTCTTAAATGTGATCTTTTATTTTCTATTGTAAACACTCAACAGCTTGTTCAGCCATGCTGAGATCTGCATGCGTCTTGGGTGTGCTGTGCGTCAACAACCTAGGAAGTAAGTCAAGCGAGTCATTGTCAGCAGTGTGATGATTATTCAGGAAAGCCTGCATGTGAGGCGTGGTAGGCCTTTGCTTTGGTTGCTATGACGACCGTCATCAACAGGCACTTCCTTTCAGGCCTTATCACCTGTAAATGCTGCTGTTTGTTACAACTGTTTTAAAATTATCAATGAGATTGTGATACGATAAAGTCACCATGGCATGTCAAATATTAACATCAACTTGAACCCAAAGTGGCCAACAAGCTAAAGGCTATAGTATTGTAACATGGAGGTAAATAAAGCAATCCAGGCAAGTATTCTGGTCTCAAAGGCACAGTATATTTTACACGAACGAGCAAATGCAATAAACAATAATGAACACAGGATAAATAAAAAGGGTTTAACAAACAGGCAGGTAACACACACACAAAGCAAGACTCTGCGTGTCTGACTCGGTAATCACAAAACTCCAAAACTCCTCCAAATGCTCCCAAACTCACACTCTCCAACCAGCCCCTCTCTCTGCCAAGATTAAATACTACCCCCTTCCCCCCATTTCACGCGGTCGTGCGTGCTCCCCCAATCACAGGCACGCATTCCCGTCCCACCACCCATTATCTCAATGCACCCACATAGTCCATCAATCCCCACAGGGGCTCTCCTGCAAATGCTTGTCTGCGATTGACTTTTACTTCTGTCAGTATATATCAAAATAACTGATGGTTTCACTTTTGCAAAAGCTGGATTTAGCTATAGACCTAGCTATGATAATGAGTTGCTGTGGCTACTTAGTGCCTGACAAACAACTACTGTTTACCGGTAACCATGCCTCAGCACATTAAAAAGTTAAAACTAAACTGAGAATTCCTATTGCTTAGCAAATGAGAAACACAACAGGTTAGAGCAAAGATGCTAATGCACTTTGAAACTTAAAACTTTGCTTTTAAAGCTCACAGCCTTGCAAATCCTCTGCTGCTATTTTGTCATTGGGCATGAGCTTGCCTGGCACCCAGTTAGCTGTCATAGAAACCTTGGACTCTCCTCTACAAACAGTACAGGAGTGGAGCTATTTAGCCAAATTGAAGCCAGCGGAGCTCATACACTTCCAGGACCAGGTTCTGATCACATCTTCTGCTAGAAGACCTTGCAAGGCTCGTTCCAGCAAGACAAAGACACCAGGATGGGTTGCAATACCAGCAAAACCACAGCAGTGGATGCTTCAAAAAAACCAGGAGAGACACCAGAGGGAGAAAACACCAGCGAGGAACAAGTCACTGAGATAGTGACCAGCCAGCAGGACGAGGCAGTGGCGGAAAACACGGCAGACAGGACAAGCTGATCCTTTTCCTTTTCATCTCCACACAGCTCCTGAAGTAATTCTGAATATTTATTTTATATATAACCCATATTAATGTATAACGCAACATTTTATACTGAATCTGCCCTCTTTTTTTCTTCTTTTTTATAGTTCAAAATCTTTCAAACAATTGATTCCCTTAAATAAACAAGACAAACTAACTAACAAACTGACAACTTCAGCAGCAGCAAGACATTGGCCCTACGGGGAAGTCCATATGGAATACACCTTCAACATGGGCAACAGGAGGAGTCGACGTGGGCTTTCTTTCCCAGCCGCTGATGGCTGGACTTTCTTATATGTTGCTTTGCTAGTTGTAAGTTGTTTTGAACCCCATGCAAGTAACAAAAAAAAAAAAAAAATAACAACAACAACAACGGCAGTTTTAAGAACAATGTGTTAGAATGACATAAAAAAACGGACCTCCCTAAACACCAGGTATATTTTCAGCTAAGGAAACTTTTACAACAACGCTCTCTCTAGGGGACATTTCTTAAGCACATTTCCATTAGTAGGCTTTTTTATGTGTAGAATGTGTGGCTTAAACTGTTCACATGGTGAAAATTGCTTGAGAACGTCCCCCAGGTTGTTTGGTGTTTCATGGCGTATAGACTTATGAGAGTATTAAAAGCAGAAATCCCATTTGTGATATTTGATGAATACTGAATGTTTGGTATAATCTAACTGAGTAACTGAGTCAAAGGAAATATTTAAGCACACAGTCCAGGGGCTTTATATATATATAAAGAGGATGTATATAAGATTCATACCATTTGTATGTATTCAAATTAAATTAACTTGTATCATGACTTGTCAATGATGGCAATGCTATGCAAACATTATGTCATTTTAGCGATTAAACAAAATATTGTGTAAGAGTCAAAAATCAACCACTTCTCGACTTTCTGGAATTGTTTTTGTATAAACTGTTATTTGTTTCAGGCCTTTTGTTTTTCAGTTTTTAGTTAGAGCTATTGCAAAGATCTGGAGATCTCTGGAGTAATTTTCCAATTTTGTTTGAAATAAAGTCTATCTGGTCTACTTATTCTTGTTCAAAGTTATTAAGAAAGCTATTTAAATGTAATATTTCAGTATGGGGCAAATTCCTGTTTCTTAGCAGGTACCACTCCAGCATTAGCAATGTAACTGGCAGCTATGGGTTCAGTTATAAAGAAGGTGGTTGAGTGTTTTTTTTTCCTTTCACTTCTGATTGCACTTGTAGGACCTGTACTTGATCCTTACCCCCTTCGCTTTCCTCAATAGCTGCAGCCCTGGTAACAGTTTCCCATAGTAAAAGCACAGCAAAGAGTAATAAAGAGCAGTGAACGCATGGTAAATCATAGGTAAGCATTGTGAAGAATAGCAAGGTGTGGTAAAGCATACTAATAAACATGGCACACCATAGCATAACTCTGAGAAAAGGGTGCGAAAGCTGCAAAAATACCATGGTAAACTTTTGTAAGGGAGTTCTCAATGAGATCTGTGGTGTGCTGCATTCCACCCTAGAGCTGCTGTGTTCAGTAGTTGCTCAGTGATTCACTGCAGTTCAAGGGTTGTAATCTCTTTGAGGTTCTGGGGAATGAAAGGTGCTATACATATAATAGCAATAACACCCCTCATGCATTTACATATAATAGCAATAACACCCCTCATGCATTTACATACAATAGCAATAACACCCCTCAGTCATTCACATATAATAGCAATAACACCCCTCTTTCATGTGTATATAATAACAATAACAATAATTATCACCCTGTTATCAGTCATTCCTCCAGCCATTGCTTTATTATTGTTATACTTTTATAGACCAACAAATAATTAATTACCATTTTAATTAATTTATTATTATTATTATTATTATTATTATTATTATTATTATTATTATTATTATTATTTTACTTGGCTTTCCTTCTAAATGAACTCTACCAGCAAGCCAGCAGAGGGCGCTCAGGGAGCATGTTTAGGTAGAGACAGACAGACAGATGCTTGGGAATCATTTCAATAATCAATCTGCAAAAATGTAATGTTTACAATCAATTGAACATAATGTGTGTCTCCAGTATCAACACACACACACACACACACACACACACACACACACACACACACATTTAGTGGAATGTTCTAACAAAACCTCAGAATCCACAGGGGACTTGACAGTTTTCACAGTGTTTCACAAGATGTCTGCAGACATAGGAAATTAGGTTATGGTAACTATAATTCAAATATGTTATGAGCTTTCATTTCATTCCTATCCAACCTCTCTCTCTCTCTCTCTCTCTCTCTCTCTCTCTCTCTCTCTCTCTCTCTCTCTCTCTCATTGAGAATCTTAAAGACTGAAATTCATATTGGGTTTAATAATACAGCAGGTTGTTTCCGTGATAAATGATACTGCCTGTTGTCTTGGTAACAACAGTATTCTAGAACTGTGGCATAATGGCTGATATTAAACACGAGGTAGGGAGAGGGCGAAACACGCTGCTGGGCTTGTTCTGTCTTAAACCCGGGTTCGAGCACCATGGTGTGGCAGCTTAGAGAAGGCTTGTTGCACACCACTCTCCCACTCCTGTAGCCTATATTCTTATAATGCAAACATATTCTCAAATACATAGCTTTAACATTCATACATGTAGAAGTCTAAACCCACAGCCCACATCCATTCGTTCAGTGATAATCATTACATCGTAAGAATAGGATGACAAGAAATGTGACAACATGTTTTCAGAGTCACTATAGTAAGCCGACAGTAATACATATCATAGATCTGTTTTTGTAATGTATTTATAAATGTAGCCTCTATTTTTAAAAGCACTTGTAAAACCATTTTAAAAAATCATTGCTATTACTGTTATAATACAGTATTATTTATTTATTTATAGTAACATGAGATCTAACCCTAGCAGCTGCATTCTGATAGTATAACAGACACTCGTGAATCACCTCTGAACTGTATAGCCTTATTGATTCATATTCTAATCTTATTTCATTAATGGTTAAGCAAAGGCTACCATTCATAAACATCTTAAAGGTTTTCATAAGACATAAACACTTTGATAGGTTTAACCAGGTGTCTTCTACATGTTCAGAATACCACAAGGAAATGACATCAGCAGTCGACTCATCTGATTGGTTATTTAGACCAGTCCAAAGAAAGGGTGGAACGTTAACATGAAAATGTAGCTATTATCTGAAACATTTCAAATGGATGTATTATCTTCAAATTGAATTACGTTTTCTTTTGTCCTAGTCATTCGTTATGTAATGAATCAGTTCCCAGTTTTTACAAAAATATGTGACAGGGCTTACAATAGGGTAACGTACATGACTGAAACGCCATCGCAATCCCAGAATTTTTTTTTTTTATAATACTGCTACAGTGCAGAAGCAGGCATGTGCTCGTCCTTATTTACTGAAAAATAGTATTCTATAGAAAGTTCATTACTGACAAAGCCCTATCGTGGAGACTCATCAGATGGGATCAAAATATCCCCATTACACAAATGGAAACCGCTTCAAAATCAACCATTTCCAGGCAAGGGAGATAAACGAAAAGCACGTTGTTGAAAAAAATGTAAATCGCTTTTTAATTTGGGATGCGTGATGAAAGAGCTTATTTTCCTCAATTGTAATGCAATTGATTAATACACCTGCTGAGGGAAAAAAGCCTTATCTGCCCCATTGTCTGCACATTAATATGCACACATGCCATCTAAATCATCTGCCGTCGCATTGAAAAAGATGATTTCATTGAAGTCTTAATGGAATTGGAAGTGGTGGCTTCACAATGGTGCTAAATGAGGTCAGTCGACAGGGATCAGCATCTCAGCAACAGATGGGATGTAACTTTCCGCTGCTCTGTGTAACACTGCACGCTTTATTAACTCAGTCAGCACTAAGTGACTGCACCAGCATAACTCATTAAATACTTTCAGTGTCTACAAAAAAACCTGCATATGGTAACCCTATCCAGCTGCACAGTTACAATGTACCATGGTCAACTGTCATTAGGGATGGTACAGCACATAAATGGAAAAAAACTTTTGCCATAATTTTTTTTTATTTTTTTTTTACAAAAGATAAAGATGAGTGGACAGGTCATATTTCATTAAACAAAGGACAGGGGAGTATTTATTATTCTGTAACCCCCATTCAAACTCTGGGAAGAGCTCAGGAACTGCAGTTTTAAAGACACGCTTCATTTTAGGCAAAAAAAAAAGGGAAAATGCCGTGAATACTATCCTTCTCTAGGGTCTGAAAAATTCTCTACAAAAAAAAACATTGCATGGATTGGAGATTATTTAATACATTAATATATGTTACTGTCCTACTGAAATTCAGAGAGAAGTTGTGAGGGATATAGTTTTTAATTAATCAGTAGTCAGTTGTCTCACATAGACATTCCTTTGGATTCAATACAGCAGTGATCATAGTTGGTTGGCTCTTAAATACTGGAGTTGTTTGTTTTTACTTGTCTTTGTTTGTGTTTGTTGCTTTTCTTTTCCTTTATTTTAGATTAAATTAGGAAACTGTGACAGTTACCCCAGATGAGTTTCCAATCCCGGTATTCTCTAGTATTTTGGGATCCGCATCTTTCTTTTGCTATGCTGGGCACTCTTCCACAATGCTCACAAACTGACACCATGTAATAGATTTCTGAGAGAAAGAAAACACTTACAGCAAGTACAGAAAGGCAGGCTGCCCTGGTCAAGCCTCACTGAAGACAGAACACGGCAAGAATCCCAAGTAAAGCCAAATCTATTACTATTGAAGAAAAACACTGTACTGACACCAGATACAATAACTACATGGTTGATTAAAAGCCATTACGTCCAGGAATAACTTTTCATTTAAAGTAAAAAATGAATGCAACTTTCTTAAAATTCCTGATTAAGCATATTTAGTACACCACAGAAACCAGGACCTGTTTGAAATGAAGTGGAGACAGACTCAGGACAGAGGGTATGGGACACTTCTTCACACAGAGGGGATGGAATGGGTTACCAAGTTATTTGGTAAATACATGTGTACTCACACATAATTACAATGTTATTATGCATATTTACAATGTACGTAATGTGCAAATATATTTGCATGATATAATACCAACCCTAACCTTAACCCTAACTCTAAACATAACATAACTCCACTAACCCTAACCTTTATCTAATTCAATTGTGTACTTACATATATCGTGCATGTGAAATACATTGTAAGTATGCATAATAACATTGTAATTATTATTAAGTACACATGTATTTACTATGTAATACACAGTCATTAGAGACACCTCATGTAAAGTGTGAGCATGTATTTATTAAAATAGACCCCAGTGTGTGAAATGAAAAAACAGATCAGTAATTACAGCTACTGGTCCTGGTGACATCACTCTAAAAGGAACAGGTTGTCATGTCAGGTGCTATATTCCCCGCTCCTGTGAATTTGTTTATCCTGAGCAGTGAACAAAGGGACGGGGAAGGAAGGGAAATGTATTTTAAATGTCAGTCATTTGCTGACGGTGGAAAGGTGACCTTAAAATGTCATATTTTCTATTGTAAACATTACAAAGTGGATTATATAAAATACCAAGTGTGAAATATGAAAGTGAATATATATTAAAGCATTAGCACATTTTGTTAAACTCTGTAAACAGCCTGGGAACTTGCGCTGTCTCCTTCAATCCACAGCTCTACACTGTCGAGATTAAATAGACAGTGGGGTTTATCAGTGCTAGCAGAGAGATGTATTTAAATAGATTTATTTCGCTGCAGTTGTGGGAAACAGGTTTGTCTGTTTTAATAAGCCATCAGTTGAAATGTTACAGGCTAATGGCATTCAAAATGGTTTAGGTTTGCGTGTCAGTGTGTTTTTGCCCTTGTGCTGTATCATTACATAGATCAGATGACAGATCAGCCTGCAATCAATAAGCTTGATGCTAAGGCCCGATATATAAAGAACAAGCATGTTGGCCATGAATACAGGTTCTACTGTAAAGTATCCATGACTTTCATCATACTGTAAAGCATCAATAAACTTTCATCATACTGTAAAGTATCAATGACTTTCATCATAGGAGGGGTTAAGGGGATATATATATATATATATATATATATATATATATATATATATATATATATATATATATATATATATATACACACACACATATACTGCTGTGCAAAAGTCTAGACGTTGCATTTTTCTACTCTCATTCATTTTGTTCTTCCTACTCTTTAGAGTGGCCATTTTTGCCTGACCCAGTAGGAAGTTAGCCAACTGACTTATACTTTTGTTCCCTTTGGTGTACTTCACCCCAAAGATAAAAGTTGTTTGGGTAAAGTTCAATCCCGGTGCGTTGAATAATTCCTTCAATACCTCAAACAAAGGCTGTAACCAGGGACAAAACAAAAAGTAATAAAATGCTGTCTCCCTTTTCAAGCAGAATAAACAGTTATCATCCACTCCTGACTGAATGGTGGCAAGAAAAGAGTTTGTGGCCACAATGGTGTGCAATGCTCTCCACTGTAAATCACCCACTCTTTTAGATAGATAGATAGATAGATAGATAGATAGATAGATAGATAGATAGATAGATAGATAGATGTTTGTGCAACAATCTGCAGAGGATTTAAACCAGTAATTGCAGATACTATCTACAGTACAGCATGTTCAAATTGTAAGCCTTCAGGTCTCTGTACAAGTAATTAGAAGAGCAATTAAGATGCTACAGCATGCTTCTGAAAGTGTACAACAATCAGTGGGACCAGAAGATGCTGTTTGTTTACTTGCAATTCATTTGTTATCTTTTAAACAGCACTCCAGGGTCTTGAGTAAATAATGCATGCTGGAGTCTCAAACTGTACAAGAACACTTTACAGGTTCATAACATCAATAGCCAGCTTAAGAATATTACAGCACCTCTGCTTGATTATCTTTTTAATTACGGAGTTACAGAAGTTTTATTGATGGAAACTGTAAGCCCCGCAGTGGAAAGTGGGTGCCTGCCCATTCGCTTCCACAAGAGGTGAACCATCATTTGTTTAATTTTCCAGTGAATAGGCTTGTCTGACTTCCCTCTGGTGCTTATCATGGGGGAATGCAAGAGGCATTGAAATTCATGCCACCACTCAGACAACACCAATACAAATAACGTATTTACAATAGAACTGCAAAGTGTATCGCTCTTTTGTTTAAGGATCCATTTCTAATTAATCTACAAAGTTTGTGATGATTAGTAACAAAGAACTACAGTTAACTGCGATAACTCTTCATGTGCATGCATGTGCATGTGCGTGTGTGTGTGCATGTGTCTCTGTGTGCGTTGATATTTATTAAACTGTTCTGGACGGCTGATGGCTTCCTTAACAAAATTTGATTGAAGTTTCACAAATATCACAAAATAATTTCAGTCGTAAAAAAAAACATAATTCTTCCAATAGGGTACTCATTTTCATGTAACTATATGGTTATTATAATGGAATATTATTTGTATCTGCAGACAGTGTTTGTTTGGTTTTGATAAACATTCCAAAAGACAAAGACCTAAAAAACCAATAATAAAACAATGTGTGTTTGTTAGAGGATGTCTAATGGCTCCCAGCAATTGCTAACATTTTGTTTTGATGTTATGAATTTATTACTTGCAAGATGAGAGTCCATTTCAATTTATGTACAAAACCAAAAAAAAAAAAAAATGCAATTTTAGTGTCCACTCTGTTCCTGGAGATAATGAAGGCTTTGTCAGGCAGTATCTATCACTGGTCACTGGAGAGAGGAAATGTCAAGTGAAGTTATGGTTTGTTGGCTTCTACCCCATGTGACATTGCACTAGAAAGTAATTGAAGTACAGAAAATGGCATGTTGTTGTACCTCATCTATTTGTATAGCTGTCTGACAGGATGAATTGAGATGTTGCTGCAGCAACACAATGCACAACAAGCAGGAGGGCTCGTCTTGTGCCAGGCTAGCAAATACAAACAATAAATACAAAAATAACAACAGCAACTACATTTTATTTCATTGCCCCCGAGTCAAACTGAGCTAGGGAGGCTGAAGTAGCATACTGATTTTCTTCCCAGCGTGATCGTTCCTGGCAGGCTCTTGGTACAGTATATTTATGTATGGCTACAGTTTACGCTTTCTTTAAAGTCTTGTTTGTGAAATGAATAATGGGGGAGGGGAGCAGGGGTTGCAGGGCTGACCTTGTTCTTTGAAGAGCATGTCCTGAAAGAGACCCACAAATAAGAACATCTGGAATAAATGCATCTTATCAGCAAAAGCATATACAGCAGTTTTGCAATTGCTGCTCTGTCCCGTTAGGTTTGCATTAGGAGCGAGAGACAGAATCGTCTTTTCTATAGTAATTATAGATTTTTTTCCCCTTAGCATGTTCTAGTATGATGATAATATTGCCTATAACTGGTAGCAGGTGTACGGCTATCTGCTGTACCTTTTGATCGCCTTCATAACAAGATGGTACAGCTGGTGCTGGGTGACTATGATACACCAGATGTCATTGCTATGGAGCTGGGATAGTCCATATCTATACAATAAAGACTGACTGGAAAAAAAACATTGGCACAGAGATAATATTCCTGAGAAAGGTCAATGGATAAATGTGCCAGTGAAAGCCACTTTATGAAGTGCACCACGGAGCTGCCCCGAGCCCGCACGCTCTAGATTAGATTTAATTAAGGGAGTGGGCATGATTCTGGAATGTATGGGACGGTTTGCTTTAGTTTTTAAATAACTCCTGAGTTATTTGTATTCAGGGCCCAGCTGCTCTCAGTGTCTTTTTTAGGCAGCTGTTGGTATTCCTATTAATGTGCAGAAAAATAGCAACAGCATACCGGTGCCCCTCAAGAAGCTGCTGTATCTGGTTTGGTCGTGGGTTCCAAAAGACCCCACAGTAAAATCCTGATGCCCACTGTAAATTTGCTCAAATGTAACCTAACAAAAAGTACACAGTTTGGGTAACACTTTACATTAAGTTTCTCTAATTACTGTGTATTTACATTGTTCTTAATTGTATTATCACTTGTACTGTGATACTTGAAATGTATTTGCTTACGATTGTAAGTCGCCCTGGATAAGTGCGTCTGCTAAGAAATCAATAATAATAATAATAATTGTAGTTACTTAGTAAATACATGTGTACTTATTATGTATAGTTACAATGTATTTAATGTGTAATGTTTTTGCATGATATAATAACCCTAATCTTAACCCTAATCTTAGCCCTTATCTCTATCCCTAACCCTAAACCCAACCCTAACTATATTCTGATACAATTGTGTACTTACATATATTATACGTTAAGTACATTGTAACAATGCATATTGCAGTTAAATGCAAATACACAGTGATTAGAGACACAGTTTGCAGGGCAATTGAAAATCTATTTTTATGTTTCTATAATCTCTAACCAGAATATCCCGAGAGTCCACGTTGCCTTACCAGCCCTCGCATGTTTGGTAAATTAGTTCATGTTGGAGGGTAATTAAGAAACAGCTCAAACCAACTAATTGTTAGAGTTCAGCAAGGCTGGCAAGCATAACAATGTCTTTTAAAGACGTGGCTCTGTGGCATCTTACACGAATTCGCACATGCATTATATGGGCATTGTGATTGGTGTTTTGCTTTAGTAAATCTAATACAACGTGCTTCTGAAAGTCAAACCGCACCGAGTAAATCTAATACAGATGGTCAAATGCAAAAACTTCACAGAGATGTCGCAGTCAAGGTCGGTAAGAAAATGGTGGCTCCGGCCTTCTCTCTCCTCTAATGCCATTTTCACAGTGTTTATTTTTAAATGTCAGAATCTTCCAATAATACATGAAGATGGGGGCGTGTCAATTTCAAATCAACGTGCAGGCACCTTGAGCACAGCAACAGCACGAATTTAATGGTGTCGTCACTTTTCTCTGCTTCATCTTATTGCTGGCTATCGACAAATTTATAAACATTTCAGAAGGCTGGAGCCTAATGATCTCATGGTGAGGGTATCAGATCTGTAGATATAAGAACAACAGCATAGACTTGGTTTCAGAGTTGCTGTTTAACAGAAACATTCTCCTTTCAGCTCTACATGTCTGTCGGCTATATATTGTCGCTGCCTCATGTTCCTTCTCAAAACTCGTTTCCCAGGCTCTTACATTTCTCTAAACATAGTCTGTGTTATTAAACCTGGCGCAAGTGTATGGGAGGAAGGCAGGTTGAGGTTAAGGTCAAGCATGGCTGTGAATATTCATTGCCTATAAATATTCATGTACTCAGGACATACAGACAACTGTGGAGCCCAAGGGGACTAGGTTCAGATTTCATTTTAGTCTAAATATATTGTATTGCTCTGTATTTGTATTACTGAGATTATCAGAAAATAGGAATCATATCTAAATCCTTATGGATTACTGTAACATAGCCATACCCAAACAAACAAAAATAAAGCACAAACCTACATATCCCTATAATGTGTGTAGTACGTTGATGCAGGACTCCGATAATAAGGATGGAAATCATACTGTAATTGTAATAAAGAATTTCAATATGAGAATATGTTGATTTTGAACTGAACTTTGCTGATTGCAGCCAGCAGGTGGCAGCAACACTGTTCTGGATCGGGGCTAAATGTATGCTTGGCCACAGCTGAAACATTCCCTATAATTCTGTACAAATACTGTCATTTTGTATATAAAAAGCAATTCAGCTCTCAGGAAGAACCCGCAGGTTAAGCAGTCCACCTTCTGCAGGAGGATATTTGCGAAAGAGCAAGGAATGGAAGAGTTTTAGAAGAATGTGCCTGCTGGGTTTCTGAACAGAAGTAGATAGGCAAACCAATGATTTCAAGAACAGTTTAAAACCTAAAGGATTGTATCACATTTAAAAAACAAAAACGCCTATGAAAGTGTGTCTAGCAATATGAGGAGCAGTGTCAAAAGCAGTGCCAATAGCAGTGTCAATAGCAATGTCAATAGCAGTGTCAATAGCGCTGGTAGAGTCAGGGGCCAGAGGAGTATCGCTTTAAGAGACATTAAACAGTACACAGGACTGAGAATACAGGTCGGCAGCACGTTCTTCAAGCGTGAAGTAAACATTTGTCATTTAATAGTGATTTTCCTGACAAAATGTAATAGACATCCCACAGTAACTCCAGTCGCTGAAGTCTCGTTCAGTAACCAGTCTCGACGGCTGTTCCAATAGCATGCGCCTCTTGTTCCAGCACCTTATCAAGACACCTTAATCCAAGCAGGAGTCAGGGCTTCAGCCAGACCTGAGATATGTACATTTTCACTGTCCTCTGGCCTCAGGATACATTCATTTACTGTTCATGCACAAAACCATTATTTATTGATTACAGCATCAGCATCATAACAACAACAATAATAATAATAATAATAATAATAATAATAATAATAATAATAATAATAATAATAATAATTCATTTGTATTTCAGTTGTTTAATCATTTTAATACATAGTTAGAGATCAACCTGGAGAAATGCAAATTGTTGTGATTTGTACAATAGTGCTGAACGTGCACAAAATTTCACTTGTAAATAAACGATATTCAGTCCTGTGGTTTCGTGGAACAATCCCTTCTATAACTGCCACTGCAAAGAAAGCTTTGCGTATTAAAATCAGCTTTGCTTTATGATGAATCACAAACTTGTTATGAAAGTTTAATAGAATTAACAATAATACCACTATGCATTATTGATAGTAGAATGGCATTGTGGAGCATTATCGTTCCACGTTATATAGGCTGCCTTTAAAGGGGCCTTATATATACAGCAGTGGGCAAATGTACTAGAACACCCCATTGCTTCTGAATTAGAGCACCCAATTGCTTCTGTATGAGAACACCCCATTGCTTCTGTATGAGAACACCCCAATCAAACCACTGCAACTGAAAACTATCAAAATAGGCAAATTAATGATGATTTTAATAAGCCACATGTGCAATTGATTTAAAAGAGTAAGAGAAAAGGAACACGCAGCCACAAATGGTAAAATGCATGAGACTTTTTAGAAGCTGTTTAAGCACAAACATTTTCACACATGAGTGCCTCTTGTTTCTATATCACTGATTACTGACCGAAAACTGAAGTTCTCACACCCAGATGTTTTCATGCAGGCAGGTATATAAAGGATATAAATGATAATTCTCGAGGTGTTCTAATTCTCGAGGTGTGTCTGGACCTGCATGGCAGATCCACTCGTTGGCCGAGCAGTTTCATGTGATACCAAGGCAGGATTTCGTTCAGAGAGATTATACCACCAATTAGTTTTCTGTTTCCTGACATTCACTCTTCAAAGAGTAGAAACGGCAGCCTGTTCTCATGACATTAAAGATTAGAGTATTCTAGGTTGGCACTGACTCCAGGAACACAGCAAGAATATACTGAAGAAACTCAAAATGCGATGGGAAAATTATTAGAGGGAAAAGAAGGAAGAAAATATATGTATTTATCTCGGATACCCATGCTGTTTTTATTGCATATTGCATGGCTGTATGGTGACAGCTTATTGCAATAACATTTTAATGACACCTCATTAGTGAAATGTTTCATGTCATGTTATACAGCAGTTCTAAGGTTTCTTATGAACAGTGTTTCAGGAATGCTTCACTAAGGCATTTCGCTAACACTTTACATTAAGTGTCTCTGTGCATTTACATAGTAGTTACTTAGTAAAGACATGTGTATGTACACATAATTCCAATGTCATTAGGCATGGTTACCATGCACTTCATGTGTAAATGTTTTTGTAAAGTGTTACCGTCATTTTTAAGAACCCTTAATTGAGCAGGATCACCTGGTAACGTAGGGAATAGGTCCACCTGACCAGGGCAAACTGGCTGCCTGTACTAATGGTAGCCAGGTGCATATTCCTGAACTAGAAGCTGCAACTTGACTATTCCATATGTAATATTAACAGCACACTGTAGAGATAATAAAGAGAAGTTCTCAAACAGATTAAAACAGACATTACTGTTTATTCTGCCATCAGTTTAAATTCATTTTCTTTCAGAATCTGAGCAACATTCTGCAAGTTAAATCTGAATGCTCCAGGTGGAATAAACTCTCCTTGAGCTGAGAAGAACGATGAAAGGGCTGTTGTGGGAACTGTTGTTTCCTGCTGTAATTGATGATCCTCAGAAACAGTGCACAGCAAATCGAAGCAGTTCTACTCCCCAATATATGCCATTCCTCACAGTGTTACACAGGACAGGAACCTTCTCGGGTTCAGTGGAATGAAAACACAATGGCAATGTGAAAGAAACAATTCAAGATCTCAAGATTTCCATATGTCCTGCTAAATTATCAGTCTCAATCCTTTCCCACACTATGGTTTTACCATACCTTTGCTTTACCATAACCTTCTGGGCTTTACAATGCTTTACCATGCTTTCACTTTGCTGTATTACAATTTGCTATGCTTTTACAAAGGACACCTGGATGGTGGTCCTTTGATAGCTTCCAGGAGACAATCTAAACTGTACCCATCAAGGTGATTCCATTCTCAATGCAGAGTGAAGGTAATGAAAGCGAAGCCTGTAAGATACAGCATTGCTGGGCAGTACGAGGTTTCCAATGAACCCAGCAGGGGTTTGAAAGACATGCCTTCAGATGTGGCCGTCATCACAGGATATCATACTATCCACCTCGCTGAGCTCAGGGTTTGTTTTGTATTGTGCTATTTCCTGGATTCATTCAATTCACGGTTAGGCCACGCTGTTAATTGTACACATACAATACTTTACACTGTAAGGGCTCTTCACTCATTTTCAGTACTGTAAAGGGTCCCCCCCCCATTTCTCTCCCCCATGTTAAACTATAACCCTGGACTGTCTACAGCCTTCAAGAAAGTGGGTTTGGAAACATTGGCGTTCAACACGACTGCAGCCACAGGGGTCCATTCGTACAGAAACACGTTCCTTTCACATGTATTGCAACAAATAAAACCTGGAAGGGTTCGAAAAAGAAATATTTCATTAATGGAAGGGGGTAAAATGCATGAGAAAGGTCACCATTTTACTATCAATGTGCAGACAAAATTTAAGCAAATGTCCCCACAAAGATAGTAACTCCTGAAAAAACGGTATTTTGGGGACATCCCCCTTTGTACAACACCTTTTTAAGAATGAAATATGCCTTCAAAAAAAAAATTATAGTGAAAGTCAATGAGAAGACCCCACAAATATAGGAATGCAAACATGTGTGTGTGTGTAGTGGGGTTTGTGTGTGTGCATCTGAGTGTGTGTGTGGGGTGTGTGTGGGGTGTGTGTGTGTGTGTGGGGGTGTGTGTGTGTGAGTGTTTGTGTGCGTGTGTGCATGTGTGTGTGCGTGTGTGTGTGGGGGGGGGGGGAGGATGTGTCGGTGTGTATGTGTGTGCGTGTGTGCGAATAGAGGGTTAGGGACTGTATTTTTTAATGCAAACCATGCTTAATGCATACAAACGTCCTCAAATTGGTTTTGCATATGGTAAACCCTTAAGTCAAAGAACAATGATTCTGGCTCATGAGAGAACCTAATTGAACATATTACTTGTGTGCATAAAACATACAATGTACAAAAAAAAGTAGTTTCACAAAAAAATAATAGTAATGATTGCGCATTACATGAGCGTTTCATTTGTATGTATGATTCCAGAGTCCTTCATGCATTGCTACACCCGTCTGATTCTCAATTGCCTTTTGATTTGATTCCGAATTGGAATTTCTATGGTCTTGTTTAATAAACATGCTGGGGTTTATTTCATTGCGAGGTTCCTGACTATAATTGTAAGACGGGCCGCTCATTACCAATCATTGTGAGATGGATCATACTCTGTAGATTGTAGCCTCCTATTAATATAAAAACACACAGACCTACAGACAGCTGAGCCACAGGCAGTGTCTCCGTATTCCAAGGAGGGTATGAATGAGTCATTTAAAGCAACGGACAATTCAGAGATTTAACACTGACCACTTTAATGCACTACCTAATGTGTTTATGTTCTAAACGATGCCCATCTGTAATAGGAATATGACCTTTAATCCCTCTGAAGCCAGAATAAAAAGGGCTTTCTGAAACTGTGTTTATATGTGGCCTGTGGCTGCTGCTGCCACTGCCTATTTACAACTTGTGCTCTTCATGACTTGGGTTCCTACAGTAACTGCATCATTTAAATACAGCTCACTGTTTAACAAACAATTGACTGATAAGCAACGCTACTGGATAATCTATTGACACTTCTTAATTACTTTCCTAACTGCATCTTGTTTTCTAAATTTAAATAAACCAATTCTCAAGATACTCAGCTCCAGCTTTAATTGCCAGTTTATTTGGAACCAGGAAATCATATTGTACAGGATTTCAATGACAAACCACTCGTTCATAAAGAGGAATTAGCCTGATCCCACTAAACCAATTAAGAAGAAGATTAATGATGACCAAAGATTATAGAGCATGGCAAAATACATTGTACGCCTGGCTGTTAGATAGCTTGACCAGTCAGTTTTTGTTTTGTTTTGCATCATATCGACACAATCCCTATGCAATGAAAAAGCAATTCATAAACGTTCTGTAAGCTTCAATAATTTATATAAGTATGCATTAATTGCTGAATGTGTAGGATCATTAGCAATTTATTCTATCCTGGTCATAATTTACCCTTAATGGAATCAATATTTGTCTTCATTAAGAGTAAAGCTAGGTGAGATGGAAGGTTGCTTACTTTCTGCCTGGTACAGCATGGGACTTTCTTTGAATATTGTGCTTGCTGCCGAATATGCAACTCAAAGTGGTGTTTCTTTTTATTCATACCCAGTATATAGAGTAGCAAACCCCATTCCATCTTCTTGCCATTCTGCAAAGCATTTATAAGAATTTGTATAATGCGTGTCTTGCGGGGTAGGTACATGTGTTTCATAAGACTCTGCTATCTCCTGTTGTGAATGTCGGAATATTGGTAGGCACACTTTAGTGTAGGGATCCATTGTAAGTGGTTACAAGAATCTATAAAACATGTTATAGATTGGGATTAGAAATAATAACAATTAATGTCAATACACATTATTATTATTAGTATAATTATTATTTCTTCTTCTTCTTCTTCTTCTTCTTCTTCTTCTTCTTCTTCTTCTTCTTCTTCTTCTTCCTATTATTATTATTATTATTATTATTATTATTATTATTATTATTATTATTATTATTATTATTAATGCAGCATTCTTTCTTGTACTTTATCCCCTTTGATCACAAGTTAAAAACTATAATTTTCAAAAGCCTTGCATTTTTTAAATCTGCATATGCCTTCTTTTTTGCATTTAAATGACCAGATTCAATGTGTTTGATATTATTTGTACACTTCTCAAAAGTGGTTGCCTTATTGCTGCTGAATTCAACAGAATGCATGGACAGAATGCTGACAGGAATATTAAGTACGGGAGCCCGGCAATATGGAATATAAATGAGTTTATTTTACACTGCAGAGCACTACACACTGACGCAAAGACTCCTTGCTTTGTAATAAATCACTCCTTTCTGGACAGCTTTGTACTCTTAGGGCATTGTTTAATACTATCTGCAATAGAAAAACAAAATTGGTTCACATTGCAAAAAGGTTCCATGTTTGGATTGGATGATCTGCAGATAGAATGTAGTTGACTTATTGCTGATAATGAACTAGCAGATAGCATCACATACAAACAGTGCTGTCGCAAAGCCCACGAGTAGCACACATGGAGCATACAGAAGAGTCCCATTTCCTCGTTCTAGAATTCCACTTGTTCACAGATTCCTTTCACTACAGAGAGAAGGAAAACTATTTCTTATTGTGAGGTTTACAGGAGGGCTGTGTGTTTACATGCACAATGCTCTTATGAATATGTTTGGATGGCACTAACAAAATAATGTTTTTCTCAGTGCAAATATGTACAGTTTATTTTTATCACACCAGTTTCGCTAGGACACATGGTAAGTAGGTAGGGTTCAAATCGAAACAGAGCAGCCCACAGTCTTTATAAGAAAGAGCAGTTAACCACCCAAGAATCAGGCAATTATTATTGCTTTTGCTTTTGCAAAGACACGTTTAGTTGAAATTATTGCAATAGCTTAATAAGATCCTAGTGCCAAGATTCAATCTGCAATAAAACCAGCAAGCTTAAAGCAACTATTTATTATCAAGCCCTTAAACTTCCGGATTGAATGGATATCAAATATTTATTGCATTACAATGTACAACTTGTATTACTATGGCTTTTTTCATATCAATCATGTTAAATAAAATCCATATTTAAAACTGTGAGACCACTGACCATTAACATTGTTTTTAAAAGGAAAATGAACTATACAAGCTGTCCAGGGTGTCGGGGACATTATCGGCTGAGAAAAAGAATGTAGTTCCTTTAAAAAAGGATTGCTTAATTATTTAGGAATTATGAAAGAGTGCACTCTCATACGAAATTGAAAAGTATTTGTGTTTAGTTGTAATTAGTAACCTTTGCACTCCTGAAGAGCGCTGTTTGTTGTGGTAATAAGATGCCACAACCCATAAGCGCAATAAGCAGATGGTTATTTTGATAAAATATTAAAATAACAGCACCAGAAAAAAGAAAAATATTGATAGATGCAAGTTTCAAGCACAAGATTTCGATGTTGCAAAGTGAAAGTGGGGTACCACGTTATATTAAGTGTCTCTATTCAGGTATTTACAGAATAGTTACATAGTAATTAGATGTGTTCTTACACATCATTACAATGTTATTATGCATAGTTGCATTGTACTTAATGTGTAATTTCATTTGGACATTAAGTACATTGCACTGCATGTAGCTTTCTGCAAGCTTGCCTTTACATTGAGAATATACTGACAAAGCATACAACATATAAAATAGACAAATATTAGAAAAATAACACCTTTTCTACAACAGTAGGATCTTTGGTGGTTTCTGGCTTTTTTTACAGTCTTTTTTTTATTATATACCCTTCAGCCACAGCATGAATAATTGTTCCATGTGAAATTTCCTATCTTTTTATATATTGTTTTTTTCAAAGTTTTGAAGGGTAACTTCTCCAGCCCCATAGAGTTCACACCAACTGTTTTAAAAATCTCTAAAATGAATAATTTTCAGATTATAATTTAATTAGTTGTTTATGCTGCATTTATATTTTTATATGAATAGTCATTTTACTGTCAAAGCCACCTTGATTGTTTTTGGCTCTGTCCATTTTATTGTTGATGTGACAAGAACTAATTCAATTAGACCGGCTGTAAAGACTGTTAAGGGATCAGTATGCATTGCACATTCGCGTGTAGGTCCATCAAACACTCCCACCACCCCCCCGCCCACACACACACACACACACACACACACACAGTGGAGATATGGTTCTATTTCAACATGCATTAGCATTCCTTGCCATTAATAAGACACGTAAGGCAGAAAGCACAATATATTTTCTTGTAGGTGTGATTGTTATTATTGATGGTAGAACAGGCTTGCAGTTACCTCCCCAAGGAAGCTTACATAGTTTACTGAAATGGAAACATTTGGTAATGTAATCCCAGCGGAGCAGGGGCCTCCACAGCACAGATTCCACACCGCACAGCCGCGTGTCTACATATTCACACTGGGCTGCAATGCACAATGCAGCGCCCATGGAGAACAATCAGAATAACACAATAAAAATGTTTATCTTTGACTAATTCCTTCATAGCCTCATTGTATAGAAAAGGCTGTTTTATAAGTTTAAGATCTAGTAGTTATATACTTTACTGGAACCTTCAATACAGCAATCCCATATTTAAAAAAATACTATGCAGTGCTAAGTGTTGTATACTATCGGAAACTGTAGTGTTTTTGGACAGTACTGTAGTAATTGTGGACAGCACTGAGGTATGTCTTGCATATGCAAACATCTGGCCCTTTTCCGTTTACTTTGTTTTTAGAAATCAGTTTGGCTCTAGAGAAGTGCTCTGACCATAACATTGAATTCATAAAAATAAACTCTTTCAATAACTCATGAGTTGACTTTGAGTGAAGAGAGCCCCTGGTTATGGGGTTGTGTAAGGAGCCCTTGTTTTTCTGTTGCTGTATAACAGGCTCTTCTTCGTATTGAATGTTGCTGTCTGTCTATCTTCTCATTTTCTTTGATCCTCTGTATTCTCCTAGAAGCCAGAGACTTCAAAACGAAAGATCCTGATGCAGGGCACACTTACACCAAACAAGAAAAGAGATCTGTAATATCTCAAAAATACGTTTTCTACCTAGTGTTGAACAAATAGAGGATGTCTATCAATGAAATAGCAGTGTGTGTGTGTTTTTCTCACTGTAGATGCATGGGACAGTGGGGTAACAGGACAGTGAGCACTATTCACAAAACTTTACCACATGAGTAATGCATGTTTGTTATGGGGCGATTGGGGGGGGGGGGGGGGGGGGGCTCTCATACATAAGCTTGCATGCGGAACTGCTTTAAAAAAGGGTCAGGGAACATGAACATCTCTAGACATCTACTTACAAGACTTTGATATGGTGTCTGTTTTGAATCAATGTTACCATCGCAATGCATGGTAGTATATTATTGTGTTTTCTATTTGGTAGTATAGAAGAGGTGCATGCTCTGCAAGAGATACAATGTATACAAAACGTATAGAAATCTCATTGGAATGTAATTACACTGCATTTGAAACCTTGATGGAGCTTGGTGCTGCAAAGCTAAGGACATGTGTCTTTTACTTTACATCTGGCAGCACAGTGCTAGATTTATTGGGCTACTGCTGCATCCTTAGTGTTTCACTGTATTTACACTGAATAATGTATAAAGGTTTGCCAAGCATAATGTACAGTAAATACATGCCAGTCCTGTTTTTTTTTAGTAACATGTCAAAGCCTTAACAAACATCACCACAGCCTGTGTTTATTGAAATAAACTCAATAATAGTGCATTTTTCTAATTAATAAAAACCGTGACGAGACTATATAAGAGAGGTGGAAATGTCATGATATGGGACTAGGATCTTATAAAGCATGTATGGCACCAATGACCTATTTATATGAAAATAAAGAGGACAACAGTCAGTAGTTTGCCTAAAAGGCAGTCTGCATTACCGGTATATGTCATTTAATTTAATCACACATCATTTTAAAAATGATCGTGCCATATCTGAAGTGCCTCTGAAGTACAGTCAGTCTTTTGGGTATAAGAAAACTATATGTATTACCTATCCAGGACTGGAGGACAGACAATTCTGTATTTTACTAATCTTATAAAAGCAAATACAGTCTTAAATCTGTGGCAGTACTGCTTAGAGGAAATGGACTGTGTGACTATTGGACGAGTGTTTCTAGCTAAATAAACACAAGTAAAAACCCTGTTCTATTGTGCATGTTTGTTTTAAAGCCGTTGCAAACTGGATTATGAATGGACATATATAAATGTTAATTCCATGCTGAGCCAGCACAGAGCAGGAATGCTACAGTGAGCTAATTTACTGTAGACTCTGCTAATCTCAGTGACAATGATTTGCTGAGGTTCTGCATTGATTCCTGGAAGTTGTGTGTTGTGAAAATGTACATTATAGTAATGTATTAATGGACACATTGCAGGATATGATGAATCTCAGCTAATACAAAACACTAAATGATGACTTTAAATAGAGGATACCTACTATTTGTATAATTTATTTGGAATAATAAATGTACGTAAAGACGCATAAGAACATCAGGATTTAATCAAAAGGTTTGTTTTACTAAATAAACAAACACACTAATAAATAACACGACTGTGTTTATGTGGGATGAAAACACAAGAGACAGAATGCTTCACAGCATCTCCATGGAAAAGTGGAGCCACTAGAAATCCTCGTTTATATGTCACTGCGGCTCACATCAACCACAGAAACTATCTCTGATTGCACCCGTACACTGCCTGCCAGAGTAAGGAAAGGATTGTACATGATGCATAGCAATAGAAAGCTCCTGTTCCTCTGTCGCACAGTACAGTATTGTGTAAGATGTCTGCTTCATAACAGTACCAGGGCTGCCAGAGCAGCAGTGACATGAAATAATTTCTCTACTCTTGTAGAGTTTGGAATACGTCCTTCCCAGGTCAGAGGGTACACACCACTTGAAGTCATTCAGATTTCTTAGGCTAATCTGTTTATGTTGCATTTTCAGATCTATATTGTCGGGTACCTAAAGCCCATTTCTCTGTCACCAAAGCAACACCACCAACTAAACGTCAACTTATAAACCTCACCAAAGAAAGATCACCAAATGCACATTTTTTTTTTTCTAATATATATTTTTTTGTCAAGGTAATTGTGATAATTAGGGTAGAATTTTTTTCAGGGTAAAAAAGTGCTTATTTCAGAGCATTTTTACCATCTAAAAAGATATTTCAAGATATTTCACGATTAAACAGAATATGTATTAAAGCCTTTTTAATGTCTTTTATCATCAGAGAATTATCAAACAAAATAAAAACATAAATAAATGTAAAAATAACAACAGACACGTGAAATGTCGCCGTTTTGTACTGGACAGAGCGATCTTCAGCAGTTTCCATTACTTTTCCAATTATGCATCTTCTCTGCCCGCTAACAAAATAGCAGCTCGTAGTTTTTCTGCTGTTCAGCTCTTTTTCTGCTGCAATTTTTTGCATTTAAAGCTGATAAACAAAATCCAGAATTAGCTGGTGTGGGTGGAGGGTGTCAATTTCAGTAAAGGACCCAGTAACAGCTACATGTGCTATGTAGGATCCTCAGGTTTTAACATAGAAGTAATACACACATGTAGTTAGACAAATCGATAGATGCATTGATTCATATGTTCTGTACATTAATGAGCTGCTTAGCTTGCTTTTTCTTTAAAACCTTCACACTGTTAATGCTGTACATTGGAAATGAAATCAGAATGTGTTTGTGTGTTACATGAGTGCTGCTGTATTAAATCTGAGCCCCCAATTTATTCAAGAGGAAAGGCCACTGTATCTTCTCAATTCAGTTAGGTCTGTGCAATTACTATCTATTCAAGACTAAGAAATTGAGTTTTGAGCCTGAAGCAATATCATGCTGGTGGAATAGAAAAACCATTACGTGCTACAAGAAAATAAGGCAAGGTGTTGCCTTTCTACTAGATATGATACTTTAAAAAACTATACCCCTTAAAGAGGGAGTGCAATTTCTAATGAGACTCTAGTTAAAGGACTTAACAGTATTACAGATCGCATTCGCTATTATGGATTTTGTCTGGATCTAATTGACATTAGTGACAGTACAGGGTGTGTTTAGGGGGTGGGTACAGCATGTGTGGATATTTACCACAAGCATGTATACAAGCATTTGCTTTCCAGTTCATTGCTCGGGCACATACAGATTTTAATTAGGGAAGACTAAGTGATGCGGGCTAGAATAATAAAAACATGACTTTGTCTATTAGCCACATCTGTGGGATAGAACTCTTACTCGTAAAGGCTGTTTGTAATTGCTTTGGATTGGGGAGCTCTGGTTGAAATAAGCTGGAGGCAGATCTCAAACAGAGCCCAGGGCAGTTTTTTCTTCATGTCTGTTGTTGAGTATCATTGAATTATTGGAGGAACATGCTGCCACGACTATTTTAGCACATAAACAGTTGGCAAATTCATTTACCTCTTTCCAGCAGGCGCTTTGGGTTTGTTAAACAGAAGAACAATCATGTTCCAGCGTTTTTTCTTTCTTTAAGCTGCAAATATATTTGTTGGTTGTCACAACAGACCCATATTTAGTTTTTTTTTTTTTTTTTTGTCAGTATTTCTGTAAAGTTGCCTGCATGAGCCCATATGGGATTAGCTGTTGAAGTGCCATATGCCATGCGGAATTCAGGCTGTTGCTTTCATTTGTGTAATCACTAGATAGTTCCGGGATGATTCTATTAGGTTTGACCAAATGTTTATTTAAGCTAACTCGAGGCTGTTAGTTAATTGAATGTGTAGAATACTACATATTAGCTGGATCTATCTATCTATCTATCTATCTATCTATCTATCTATCTATCTATCTATCTATCTATCTATCTATCTATCTATCATAGACCACAGTGTTTTGATTTATAAAGGTTTCCTCTATTTAAAAGTATTGAAACGAGGAATGTGCATGGCTCACATGCCAAGCAAACAGCGTTTACCTCATTCAGCCTGTATTGCACTAATTCAGTGTGGTATACGTTCATGTTTCAGCTTCTGTCACTTAACCGTACCTGGCTCAGGGTTTTTCAGAAACTCATATAGATTGATTAAGTTGTATTCCACAGTAAAGAGCAGTTCCAATTCATCTATACACATGTCTTTGCATTGTATCTATACAGCCCTGTGTAGTCACTGTGTTATTGCAATGTCATTGACTGGGAGACCCCTAACTGTAGGTGTAACAGAATGTCCAAGTATTAGACAAGGATTTCTTCATAGTAATGCTTTGCTGTGACTTCTTTAAGGAAATGTTGAAGACAAGGTTTTGTTCTGGTTGAGCCAGTAATCGAGGCAGTGATTAATAACCTGTACTGTCCTTTGCAGTCTTCTCATAAATGATGTATGAATATTGATCCTTACAGAACTGAAATGTGTATGTCTTACATGTTACAATAACTATAAAGCTATGTCTTTCACAGAGAAGAGCACTGTATGAGTTTATTTTTTGGCACTGTTAATTTGATGTACTGAACCCGGTAACTGTTATTTGAGGGTATTTTAAAAGTTCAGAACCTGATCAGGGTGTGCTCCAATATGGAGGTATTATATTTGTCCACTATATCTATGTTAATGTCTTTACCTGTCTTTATGTGGCTTTAACCCCCCCCCCCTCCCCCCCCCCTCTCTCTCTCTCTCTCTCTCTCTCTCTCTCTCTCTCTCTCTCTCTCTCTCTCTCTCTCTCTCTCTCTCTCTCTCTCTCTCTCTATATATATATATACATAGGTATAGATGTACATTTATATGGTCCAGTAGAGTTAAAGGATCATAATGTCACATGATTTTAATGGAACCACAAAATAGCATCTTCTGGTTTTAAACCCATTCTGTGCTGGTTTTGTACAGTGTGTATTAGAAATAAATTAGTGATAGAAAGATGATATATAGCAGATGAGTTGAAGAACCCTGAAATAGGAAAGGCTATTGAATTTTGTTTCCACTTTCAGTATATTCTGTTTTCAAAGAAAATGTAGTATGTAAGATTGATTTTTCAGAAGAGTTGTATTTGGTATATATAACACACACACAGGTGCACTGCAACATTATAAAACATTCAAGTAATGCACTTTCATGGTGATATGATGCCTTGATTTATGCGCAGGTAAAGTGGCCTCAGTGATGAAGCAAACATTAATAGGCATGAATACACTGTAGGGACGGATGTTTGTATTTCGGTTGCATTGCAGGTTCCAGATAGAGAGTGTACAATTCAGTGGGTTTGCTTTGTTTCTCTTAGCTGCTCTGGTCAACATTTGCATGGTTGGTGGCTTGTTTCAGCTGCTCAGTATTTTTTCTTTCTTTTAAATACACCTATATGACCTTTAGGCAACTCAGAGGTCAATGCTATTCCAGCATCTGAAGGTCTTTGAAACTTCTTTGAGTGCTGAATAACTTTCAACCACCTCAAATGACTTTCAGAGTTTTCACACACAGTAAGGCATTGTTTTAGGAAGAGGCCCCGGCTATTGACTGAGTTAAAGCACTGCAGAACACTCATTACTGAAACATAATGTACCTTCTGCTTTTCAACGGTGGGAAATAAATGCAGGTCATTATGAGGTCATTATGTGAAAAGGATGTGCAAATGAAGAAGGGTGGGATTTTAGCATGAATTTATAATCACTAATCTACAACAAAATGATTTTTTTAATGACCTTTTGATAGGAGCATCTGAATATGTTTTATTAAAATGTACTATTAGATTTTAACATAGCTAGAGTATTTTACATACATACATGATGGGGTGAATAGTGTTTATTTCTGTGGTTATTGTGTAAATAACTTGTACTTGTTCTCATTCACTTACATGATCTACAGTCTTAATGCACATAATTATTCCACCAATTACATCAATCACAGAATTATCCTTATCCCAATATTTAAATGTGATTACTTTATAACTTTATAAATGTAATAAGTGTTTGGTAAAGTGTATGTTATATGAACCCAGGAAAGGGTTCCTGTAGAGCCCTGATTGGTGGTTCAATCAGTCAATGAATTATTCAAATTGTTTTAACTGAGACAGTCCTGTAGAGGCTGGCGTTTTAAAAGGAGCTCCAGTGGATTGTTGCAAAAAAGCAGCCAAAAGTTAAAACTTGTTATCATTTGTTAAAAATGATTTGTTTTGTTTTATTTTTGTTAAATAAAAGTACTCGATGGCATCGCTATTTCAACACATACCTGATTTCTTGACTTTGCCCGATTGCTTTCGTCAAACTCTTACCATTTATTTATGAGCGCACATATTCAGCTGATACTGGGAGACAATCTTAGACTTGGCTGCTGGTATTTCTAAAGGTTTTTTTTTTATTTCATAGATATTGACAGAGGAAAGCCGTATGAATAATAGAAGTGCTAAATCCCATTTCAGTGCAGTTCCGAGTGCGGTAACAGCATGAGAAGCACGCGCGCTGCAGCAGGTGTGCTTGCACATCTTCTGTCTCACAAAGCACCTTGTCATATCTCTAGTGATTGATGCACCGGCATACTAGTTGTTAAATGGAATTCCCATTAATCCTCAGTGAATGCGGGCTGCGTTTTTTTTTTGTGTTACTGTTTACTTCAAACAAGCAGAAAAAGGAAAACTTGCAAAACAAACCCAGTTATAGCAGACTGGTCCTTCTGGTGTCAATTAAAGATACGCTTTATTTGAAATGTGTTTGACCAACAAAAAACACAAATGCTGTGAGTTAAGCATTTAGTTTACTACTAGATATAACTAGGACCATATAAATATATACACACATATTATATATATATATATATAGTTAATTCTCTCTATTTGCAAGCTTAATATTGTGGATAAAAAACATGCAAATGTAATTTTGTACAAATTCTATGTAGTAACGAGATGCTGCTAATAATGTAAAACATGCTACTGCATCATTGTAACCTTTTTAATACCAATATAGAGAAATGTATACAATAACAGCAAATATTCAGGTCATTCATAGGGCAGCGGTGTGGAGTAGTGGTTAGGGCTGTGGACTCTTGACCAGAGGGTCGTGGGTTCAATCCCAAGTGGAGGACGCTGCTGCTGTACCCTTGAGCAAGGTATTTTACCTAGATTGCTCTAGTAAAAACCCAACTGCATAAATGGGTAATTGTATGTAAAAATAATGTGTAAAAAATAATTCAATTGTATGTAAAAATAATGTGATATCTTGTAAGAATTGTAAGTCGCCCTGGATAAGGGTGCCTGCTAAGAAATAAATAAATAAATAATAATATAATTTTTATTATTATTTGGGATGAATCACTGAACATATATGGATGGTGTGGACTGTAAAGAAGATCTGTACTTATAGGAAATATATACATTAAGCTGTCTTTAAGGAGACAAATTCCTAGTTCATGGATAATTAAAATATTTTAATTGCAGCTTTCTCCATGAGCAGAATTGGATCCTCTAGAGTAATTAATATGCATTAAAGTCTCATTCAATAGAATGCAGATTCCTTACTGAATAAAAGAAAACATGATGAAAGTGTAGTCCTAGTATTTTTTCTTCCCTAAATTGGTGAGTAAAATATCTGTATATAGTTTTTACTTGAAATAATGTAGTAGTGCCAGAATGATTTATGTGTGGAATTGAATAATGAATGTATCTGGTTCTGGGCTGTGCATTACATGTTGTAATTTTAAATGCAGTAATATTTATTTTGATTGATTCTAAGGTTTAAACCTACAGGGTTTTAGGAACTAGCTATGTTATATAAAAAACAGCAACAGAAAAAAGGGAAGTTAGTCAAATCTTTTGTGTGTGTATGTGTCTGGGGGTGGGGGTGGGGGGTGTGAGGGGTGTGGGGGGTGTGTGTGGGGTTTGGGGGGGGGGTTGGGGGGTGTGTGGGGGGGGTTGTGGGGGGTGTGTGGGGGTGGGGGGGTGGGGGGGGGGGTAATTTGCAATTTCAGTACTCTGCAAAGTTGCAAATTTAGAACCTACCACCAATAGAAGAAAGTATAAGAATCCTTCTGTGATGCAGGGCTCAGATATACCTGGGATTAGAAAGACACTCTGTAACCATTAGTAATCCTGTTATTATACAACCAGCCAGCTGCCTGAAAGTGCTGGAGGGGTTTGAGCAGAAGAGAAAGAGAGCAACCTGACACCTCCTCAATGCAATCCTCAAATGATTGTCCCCTTTTTCAAAACAACATGCTCATTATAAACCAGTGTAGGAATCCGTCACCATCCAGTAGAAAACCAGTAAATACAGGTTCCAGTTCCCAAAACAACACTCATCTCCACCAGCAGCAGCAGCCCAGTTTCAGGAATGTCCAGAACGGTTGGCGTTAGTCTTGTGACGATGACCTGAAGCATGCCTGAGCTCCCAGGTTTTGAAAGACCCATCCATAAGAGGATCAGTGCTGGTGTTTCCTGGTTGTATATGTTGGTATGTCAGCACCTTTGAGAGTTAATCCAGTGCCACTTACTCTATTGTCTGGGGTCATGTAATGTAAGGTTACACTGCATTGCACACACAAGCCTGTTTTAATGAAATCTACATGCACATTGACGTGCATTGGTCACTTCATAATGTACAGGTGCCAAAAACAACTTGGTTATTTGAGATCATGCAACTTGCATAATATGACAGCCTAGCGCAATTCTGTGACTAGGTTTAGATCAGGATTTAAATGTATTATTGACACACGTGTTGTTGCTTGTCAATACTCTTTCAATCACAGCCTGCATCAGTCACTTGTTTTAGCTGCTTTAGTTGGGACAACCTTGCCTTGAGACATTTGTCTTGTTTATACCAGAAAGCTCAGTGAATGGGCTGGGGAATAGAATATGATAAATCAATAGAGTCCATTGACAATGTCCATTGAAAAAACAGACAAAACCACGGCAACAATGTATTGCATCCAGAATGACATCTGCCATGATATGAAGGATGACTTCCATGTGGTAAAGACCCTTTCATTGAGACTTGAATAGATATGCTTGTGTCAGTAATAGCAACTTTTTTTCTCGGGATGGGGATAAAACTTGACACGTCTTTTATCAATGTGCACTTTTTTTTAAGTAACATTATAATTTTTTTTTAAATTACTGCACAATGCATTTCACTTTTTCTTAAATGGAGTGGCCGCAAATTCAGAACAAGCTCCCCAGCTCGTTTCTTTAAAGCAGATCACAATCGCTCAGGCTTGGCTTGTCAGGTTCGATGACATTTTTATATCGTCCAGATATGACATATTTGGGGCACGTTATATTTCGGAACCCCCATTTATCTGACTCAGACTGCCCTCCCCTTTCATCTATTGTCTAAATGATCCAGAGATACACTGTGATACAGAATCCCGGTGATGGTGTGGTTTGAAATCTCCCTTTAATAGAAGCATTTGCTATCATACCGTACAGTACACTGACTGCGCTGCCTAAACAAACAAACAAATACATGCAAGCTTCCAGTAAAGTCCAGTGTGAGAGTCAGGGTTTCCTTTTACTGTGCTCATCACAGGCCTATGTACGGGTGGCAGATTCAGCTCTGTCCCAGCGAGATTCAGCATGAACAGTGTGAAAATAAGGGATTTCTTTCATGATCTGATTGTGTCCCAGGGTCAAATATGGACATACAGTATACCATGTGTGCGGTCATGAAAGCACAGTGGTGGAGTCTTACCAGAATGCATTACTCATTATATGTGTTACTCAAAATTCAGTATGCAAATAAAATGGGAATATGTATAATAATGAACATGTATGCATATGCAGTTACATACTTATACATTAATATTCACAGTCACACGGTAATATGTATGTTAATGCATGCAAATTGTTTCTTCCTGGGCTGAATGCATTGTGAGTTAAGACCAAATTTAAATAATTACCTTTGTTTCAATGTTTTGTTCATTACAGGTTACAGGTTTGAGGGTTATCGCTGTGACTCACTGCCGCAACATTAGATTTTTATATTGTAACAACTGCCTCTTTTCTGCTGCTGCCTGTACAAGTAGGTGCATCAATATTTCTTACAGTTCTCATTAAACATAAATGTAAAAAAGCTACTATAAAAATGTTTTGTACATGGAGATAATAGAACTCATAAATTATAAATGATGTTCTGGTAATTTAATTCTGGAAAAACGTCATTTGGGGCCGCTGTCCATTTTGCAGTAGAGCTGTATATAAAAAGATATTTTAATCCACATTTACAGAACACTGCAAAAAAAACCTGACTTTATGCAGATCCATAATGAAGTACAGTTTGCGCGATTAAAAGCTTTTTAAGAGTGAGATCTGAAATAGCATTGAATATTTTTTTTGCTTAAATTACTCTGAAAAATGTAAACTAGTTAAATAAATAGAAAAGATGTACAAGTATTTGTACAATGCAGTGCAGCAAGACCAGCTGCAACTTTGGCATTAGAGTCCATACGATTTGTGGGTGCTGTGGCTTTCAGTATGAGAATGTGTAGTGTGATGCACGGCCAGTACGGATTCTGTCCCCTGTCAGTGAGAGGAGATGAGGTTAAAAGCTCTGTTACCATGAATGCAGACGAGCCCAGCTCTTTTGCATAGTGGTTGAGACACTCATTTGTGGCGTGCGGGGTCGCCGGTTCGTGCCCAGCCTGCGCCCTGTTACATCGATGTCTTGACCCGGATCTCATAGATTGACTGCAGCTGATCTATGAGGTTAAAGTGGGGGAGAGTGTAACAAAAAGCCAGGTCTACAAAACCACTGTCCCTTTTCAACAGATGGGACTGCTGTTTCTGAAAAGACTCTAGAAATTACCACAAAGATGGTGCCACTTTTTTTTGGTCCCCTCTGCAACTGTGGCATCTCTTAGTACACAACATATCTTTACACAAAATCACATTTTCAGAGAGGTCAGACATTTCCAGCTTCACAACACTAGTGGGTCAGCTTTCAGTCCACGAAAATGCATTTTTTAAGACGTCTTTCCAGAGGCAGAAGCAGTGGCTGAAAGGGGTCGTTTTTGCTGGACTAGTAAGTGAGCCTGGTCAATAATGATATATGCAGTAACAGCAATACAGAATGCTACAGAACACATAAACAGGGAAATGGAATATCATGAATTTATATGTAAATCTCTAATTGTACTGAAGCATCCCATATTGTCTATTTGTATTCAAGCTGACAGAACTTGTACACCCTGTACTCAGGAGGGAAACAAACAACGAAAACATCCACTTATTAAATAAATACATCAATAAACAACTAAACAAGTGTATGTGGGTTTTAAATTGGAAGAAATCTCAGTGAATCTGTCATATTCCCCTCAGGTTAATTGAACAGAACAGTTTAACGTTCCAATTAATTGTGATCTGTTTAAAATACTTTTCTGAAATATAGTGCAGAAGAAAGAGCGCTGGATAATAGTAAGAGATTTATTCACAGGCTGCTGTGCAGCTCTTCACAGCTCTGCTAAATTGATACGACTTTTGGATTCAAATTACAGTAGAAAAGGGGGAGGAAATGATGTGAGATAAGTACATTGGGAATCAATGTTGTTCGTGTAAAAACTGGAAATGTAAAACTGGACAAATTAATCTTGTTAATGGAACCGCTGACAATCCAGCTCAATATTATGATTTTTGACCAAAGATTGATTATAGAACCCGCTCCTGATTTATCTGCAGGAAAGTGGATTTCCTGCAGTCTTCTGCAGGCACTGAAGAAAACTGTATTTAGATATAAAACTCTGTTAAAGCCAAAGCACATGCATTGTGATGTCCTTTCAGAAACGGTGGAGACATAGCATACCATTATAACACTAGCATTTTAACCCATGCAAAAACCATTAGCAGAGTACAGCTACAGCAATGGCAACACACTGGATATTACAGTGGTCCCCGTGTGGTACATGGTTCTGTGATGTCATCAATTGGCATCTCAGTTCACTGAATTGGATGGAAAGGCAAGAGCTGGACGTGACGAGCAAACCTCACGATTAAAAGACTAACATATTACCATTTAACTAAAGAGCAAGCTCTGCAGGTGAGAGGTATGTACGTGTCATTTGCTGATGTCAGTATTATGATCTCATCAGCAGCCAGGGCAATCAATACCACTGCACCAACGTACAGAACGCTTGCATTACCAGCAGAGATTACTTAGAAAGGGCAGAGGCAGGATAATCAGTTGGAGCCCAAGTACAGTAACATACCAGGTGTTTAGCAGGTTTATTCAAAGCAAGCGACTGATTGCTTGTTCTGCACAATAGTAATATATATTTTTTTTATGTCTCAGGTGATTTGCATGCATATGAAAATAATGTCACACCTGGCCATTTGTTGACATGGTTGTGTGCTTTACAGATGCCAGAACCCTTATTCCCAAGCGAATGTGTCGGGACACGCCTAGGAGAATTTTTCAGTTAGAACCAACTGTTTCTCATCAGCGTTGGGGGGGGGGGGGGATCAGTCACGCCTGTGAAACGCTATAGTTACCATGACAAAATGATAAGCCCAAACTGGAGCACAGGGTAGAGGAACTGAGAATAAAAGTAGAAAGCATAACCCTGCTATTGTTATTTTGTTTCTGGGGTCCCAGCTAAGAGCACCTGTGTTTGTTCATTCAGGCTACAATTCAACCTGCAGCCAGATGATAAACACTGTTCTAAGAAAGGCACACACCCCTGCCGCTCTCCGTAGTTTAACCCGTTAAACCTTCATCAAGAATGAATTGCTTAAGAATTGAACCGGTGAGCTCTGGTGTGAAATCACCCTTGAGGACTGGAGCCGTGCACCCGTGGTCTACATCCCAATTGTAAACACCAGGTTTCTTTATATCGTCCGTTCACTCTCCTCTTGAGTGTGTTGCTCAATCTAAGTTTTGGAGAGAGTGATGTATTTAGGTTTTTTGCTGCAGTATTTTGTAAGCTACCCACAATACACAAATAACAGCTCTGAAACAACGTGACAGCCATTCACGTAGTTCACAGTGACATTTTCAACATGTGATGCTCTCACATTATAGAGGTAGTGAGAGGATATTACAGAACTCCATGTATCATGCTGACACCACAGCAGTTTGTAATATCACATTTTATTAAAAACACACACTACATGGGTTGGGGGGTCTTTTCACAAAGCTTTAAATACTGGGAGATCATTAAAAACACCCCTTCAGTTGAAAATGTAAGAACACAGAACATTCCTGTTGATTATATACAAGACAGAAGTAATGTGTTTGTCAATTTATATTATTATATGAACAATTCATATACCCTATTAGGAGATGTTGTCTGCATTTTCTCTTTGATGGTTTCATAATGAAAGTTCTTGCACATCTTCCACATCTCTGTGGATTTATTCCCCTCTATCATTGATTACAGACAAAAATAAATGATCAGCAAAAGGTCATCTCTGGAACATAATGCTTTCACTCACACATAATGATATCCTTAACCTCCTCGGGGGCTCAGACCAGGTTTGTTAAAAACAGAATCTGACCGGGAAACGCGATTTACACAAAACCACAAAAACATACAAAATATGAGACCAATATTTGGGACCCTGGAATATTGAATGCTCAGAATTGTGAACGTCCGTACCCGAGGGCTCCCTGGCTGACAATAGTGTGGGTAATAGCAAATGAAAAATGTTCGGTATACTGAACAAAAAGACAGAGGAGGTTAATATAAATATAAACAGTACCACATTACAATAAGGTCCAATAAAAAACCCTTTATTAACACTATAGATGAGGAATATGTAGCATATAAACTATGAACAAACAGGTTATACATATTTATAAAGCACCTTATTAGCACCATTATTAATACTTTATGAGGTCCACTAATAAACACTTTGTTATCTATTTATTAATGATAAAAAGATGCTTGTGACAGAGATCGAATGATTCTTGGTGTTAGAGCTCCTTCCTGACTTGTGAGAGTGCTGAGTAAAGGGAATAGAGTGCCGTGGACTAGATGGCCCGACAGTTCATTCCCAGGGTTAGGCGGAAGTCAGCCATCTAGAAAGGGGACTGAGCTACTGTGCACTAAATCATTGACCCAGAAAGTTAACGGTGTGGCGTCCGCAGATTGGAGGAGCGGGTGCGCTCGTTAACCAAGGGGTCATAGTTGACGGTACATAAAGGGGATGTAGTGAGGTGATCTGTTCCTTCGTGAATGGTTAAATCAAACAACCAAAAGGAGAACCTATGTTGTGTTTGTGAGTGTTTTATTTGTTTTGTTTGTTTTGTTATTAATATACTGTTGTATTATTATCTGGACGGCTAACATGATCTGTGGCTGTAGCCAAAGGCCAGCACTAAACCCGGATCAACATCACTGCACTTTGTTGTCACGAAAGCACTGTATTCACCCCGAGCACGAGAGCATGCACTGTGGACTGGTGTTGGTGTCTGTGTATGTGTTACGTGTGGGTGAACTGAAACGGGACTGTTATTATTTTGGGGCAAACCCGCGGATTATAAATAAACAATACATACCGCTGTACTGGTTCATTAACGTTGTTATTGTTTACTGATGGATTATTGTTGCTTGTCAGATTATTGATCGCCTGCACCTGCACACTGTTAACCACTTTGTACAAAGCTACATCAATATAAAAGAGCAAAGTATAAATACCTATAAAGCCATTTATAAATGAGGTTATTAAGGACAAATCAGCGTAGGGAGCTGAGATTATTCAAGCACATTATAAAGTTATTAGACCTTATACAGAATGAATAATTACATTTATAATGTGCATGAATAATCTCAGCTAATAAAGGGGTATTAAAGTGTTTAATATTGGACTTTATTACATACCTGTCAACTTTTGAAAATACAAAAACAGGAGTGGGGTGTGTGTGTGTGCAAACCTTTTTTTGTAGTGAGCGGGGTGAAAGAGAGAATGCACGTGCATGGCTGAGTATGTGAACTTTCTTTGCACACTGAATGCATTGCAGTATTGCAGTAACCACACATCAGCCATGACTTTTGCAGACATTAAAGGTTTGCTGACATAAGGGGGTTTAACGGTATGTCTGGGAGAAGGGTCCAAAATATGGGAGACTCCCGTCTGTTATTATAAAGTGCTACCATATAAACATTACATGTGCATGAAGTTTAATATGTCAAATGTGATTGACAAAATGGTACTTAGAGACGAATTAATCATAGAGCTGACTCTGACCTGTATTATATGTGCAGTATCTGGGGACTCTTCTCACCACTCCAACACGGGCCATATAATTAAAATAATAAAACTCAACAATTCAGCAACACACAAAACCGAATTATGCAAACATTAGAAGAACAGTAAGAGGATGATAAAAATAATGTAAATGTAATTTGAAGCTAATTACTCTTTAAGATGAATACAAAATAATAATAAAAAAACTGCAATCAAACATTTCCATTCAGTGCATCAGATTTGATGGTGTCAGTTTTCCTCAATTACCAGGGATTTGTCCTGCGATACAGAACTGGAAGTGATGGCTCTAGACTGAGCTCTGCTGCAGCACGTTGGCAGAAGGACTAGGGCATGTTGATGCACCTGCAGCTGTCGTTTAATCTGCCCAGACCGGGAAACAGCACATCTTATGAACTTGTTCCTCTTTCTATTCTAAATAGAAAACAGTTTGTGAAAGACACTTGCAATCACTGCTCGTTTCAAATACTCCAAACTCCTCAGAGAATTAAACTTTGTACAGTATCTCGCAGACAATTGCTATTTAAAATAATAAATACTACTACTACTACTACTACTACTACTACTACTACTACTACTACTACTACTAATAATAATAATAATAATAATAATAATAATAATAATAATAATAATAATAATAATAACAATAATAATAACAATAATAAAACAGGATTCAAGCTGGTCTTTAATTTAACATGGTGGGGAGATCAAAAAGCTGGCTGGCATTACAATGATTTAGATGCAGTTGTCATGGGCAGCTGCTATGCTAATCACATTCATGATGCTGTCAGCCGATGGACTCTGATGAGCAGACTTAGCAGGGAAATTATTATTAGATCCCAATTGTGATACACGTTATATATTAGTGGCCACCGGTATTAATGTTTCATTCAGCGACGGTAAATGGGCAACACAGACAGACAGTTCAGCTGCTGATGGTCAGTAATGACAAGAGGAGGCATTGAAAACAAGCCAAATGAACTTCATATCTGTGAAAAAGAGGAATAATGGATTTAATTTGCATGTGTTTTAAAAGGGTAATGAAGTAATATGATGTTTATCTTGTCTGAAGAGTTTTATTTCTGCTGGCAGTGCTCCAGCGGTGTTCTATGCTAGTTCTCTGTGAAAATGGTTTTGTGTGTGTGTGTGTGTGGGGGGGGGGGGGGTCATAGAAATGATTTATTCATTAAGCCTTAAAACTAGCAATCTGGGGATGTTTGTTTGCAGCAAAACAATGGTAAATTTGAACATGACTGTTTGCTCTTAATATGCTGCCACCCTCTAATTGATTGTGCGTTTGCTTCGTTATCTGCAAGGATTGTATCTCTAGTATTGGTTAAATAGAATGACTGACATTGCTGGTTGAATCCCATGCTAGTCATCCAGATAGATGCATAACTTCCATCACAAAGGGGTGGGGGGTGGGGGGGGGGGCTTAATGAAGCTCTGCTAGGCCTGAAAGGTTCATGTTCTTCAAATAGGTAACGAGATGAAGAGAGTCTGTTGCTAAGGTTTAATACAACAGCTTTCTTTTATTATGTAACTGCCTTTGTTTCCATTCTTAGCTATTCACTGCTGCTCTGTATTCCTGTGTTGCTGTTTTCATAAGAACACAGTACGTCCTGCTTTTCATTACATTTGTTGGTTCGAGGTGAAGCAAACAGGACATATTCAGCATGGAAATTTCCATGACCTGTACTATAACCAAATAAAGCAAAATGAATAGCAAATGTGTAAATGCACTGTATACACTTAATAAACAAGGTACAGCAATGTTACTGTAGCTATACTTCACATTGGACATTCTTTATTACGTGCATTTAGCTTTATTACAACAACAACAACAACAACAACAACAACAACAACAATAATAATACTGTGGAGTAGTGGCTAGGGCTCTGGACTCTTGACCAGAGGGTCGTGGGTTCAATCCCAGGTGGGGGACACTGCTGCTGTACCCTTGAGCAAGGTACTTTCCCAAGATTGCTCCAGTAAAAAATCCAACTGTATAAATGGGTAATTGTATGTAAAAATAATGTGTAAAAAATAATGTAATTGTATGTAAAAAATAATGTGATATCTTGTAACAATTATAAGTCGCCCTGGATAAGGGAATCTGCTAAGAAATAAATAATAAATAATACATGGTTGTTGGTTTTTAATTGCCGAGGGCATTTTGTTGTCTCATGGCATAAATTATTTTTATCTTCTCTCCTCTGCTCGCTCTGTATTTGATAAATTTGAGAAGCCTGTAAGGATTGACCCCTGTCCCTAGCAGTTATGCTTTCCTTTAACAGCTTAATGCACCGGTATGTGTAAAAACAGTGAGGCTGGTACCCTCCCAGCTTTCAATGTAATACCACAGCATCATCACGAATGTGAGTGCCTGCCTCAACACCAGCCACACCAATTATAATTATTACAGAGGATTGTAATTTCATTAAGAAAGCTGATCTCTTTAGCAATATTAAAGGATATTACTGGGGGTACATATGCCAAAGCTGCTGCTCCTAGTTTAAACTCAACAAGCTTATTGTGATAACGCCAGATGACATCATCCAAACAGCGGAGACAATTTGTAACCAGGTTACCAAGTATCTTTCATTTGTGATTGAGTCCATGCAGTTTGAGTCACGAGTGTACCAACGATACAAAATGTTGTTAGCCTTCCATCAAGTGTCCTCTGAAGGGAATTAGCTATCATTCAAGACTCGAAACGGAAGGGGGGTGGGGGGGGGGGGGGGGTTCTGTGAAATTGAAAGAGTAGCTCAGCATTGTATTATTGTAATTCATACTGTGTGTGCACGTGTAAGTGGTGGGGTGCTCAGTAAATTCTGGCGGGCATTAAACCAGACACACATGCGAGGGGGCAGTGAGCTTAGTGTGTGTGTGTGTGTGTGTGGGGGGGGGGGTCTGCTAGGTAATGCTTGGGGAGTCTTGTTCACAATATACTCTAGTCAAAAATATCCCTGTAAGATTTCCTTTGTGTCATAAAGGACCATTATAGGGTTTAAATTGTCCTGTTGGATTGTGTTTTTCTTTTTTAGCATTTCCTATATAAAATATAGCTCTCGATTCTGAAGTTGACATTGTAAGACTTTTAGTAACAATGTAAACAGCTTTAGTAACAATGTAAACACCTTTAGTACAGTAATTCTGAGTAATACATTTCAGAACGCACTCTGCACATAAATTGTTGCTGTTTGAACATAGATGAGCTTTGACCTCATTTCCAATGGAATTGTTTCCTATGACCTTCTATATCTAGAGTATGTTAGTGTGTGGGGTACTGTGGGGGCTCTTGCAGGAAAGCTAATTGAATTTTTCTCATCACTATTTCCTGCAATACAATATTAGAATCCTGAGAGTCTCCAGTTTTGTTTTCAATGTCCAAACAAATAAGCATAAAGAACGCAAGCACAACACCCCCACGAGCACAGCACAAGCCAGCTGTGAGTGTGTCAGCTGATCGAAACACTGTGCTTCATGAGCCCCACTCTGGAGTGACGGGTAAGCCAGTGTGGCTGGCTACATTAAAGGAGGTCAGATGCAATGTTTAAACCTTGCAAATCGGCTGTGTACCTCCTGAAAATATTTCAGAGTAAACTGTGAGAAATGGCATGCACTGGAGAAATCCCGCAGACTAGCTTGCCATGCTTGAGCCTAGTGAACGATGTATTCATTTTCTGTGTGTTTCATAAATTACAACAGTAGCTTCGCTTAGATATTGCACACAACGTAATGGAATCAGATCAATCAATGCTACATCATTTTTTGATCACACCTAGGGAAATCAACCCTGAATAGCACAGTGTTAATTTTATTTTATTTGTTACCCTTAGGATATATTAAACAACTGCTGACACATTAGAAATAAACATTTAAAACAAAATATATACATATTTTATATACATTTTGTATGGATCATTGGATTGTTCATATATATCACTATACTTATTCAATAATAATAATAATAATAATAATAATACTAATAATAATAATAATAATAATAATGATAATAATAATAACTACTCTGAACAGCAAAAGTCTTGGGTGTGTCTGGATTAAACACACCTGTCCTTGGGACTTGTTTATGCAACTCTTGGAAAATAACATGTTATTTAGCTGACAAAATGAGAACTACACAGCACAGGTTGCAGAGATATTATTATTATTATTATTATTATTATTATTATTATTATTATTATTATTTCTTAGCAGACGCCCTTATCCAGGGAGACTTACAATTGTTTTACAAGATATCACATTATTTTTTACAGACAATTACATTATTTTTTACACATTATTTTTACATACAATTACCCATTTATACAGTTGGGTTTTTTACTGGAGCAATCTAGGTAAAGTACCTTGCTCAAGGGTACAGCAGCAGTGTCCCCCACCTGGGATTGAACCCACGACCCTCCGGTCAAGAGTCCAGAGCCCTAACCACTACTCTACATTATTATTATTATTATTATTATTATTATTATTATTATTATTATTATTATTATTGTCATAAAGCTAAATGCATGTAATAAATAATGTCAAATGTGAAGCATTTGCTTACAGTTCTATGCAAAAAATACATAAAGAATTACAGTACAATTAAGAGCAAGGTACAAAATACAATGACTTCAGTCCTAATAAGAGCAAATACAAAACACAGTACACTCTGATACCGGGGCAATTCAAGAGCAGATAACAGTGTTGATAGTTATGTCAGTGTTAGACACGAGTGCAAGTGAAATACAAAATACTACAGATTGGATTAAGTGGAGGATTAAATACAGTAAAAGAGGGAGCAGATAAGTGCAAGTTAAGGTGCATTAAAGGTAGAGTGCTATATTGTCCAGAAGGGAAGAGTTGAGTTTTACAGGTGTTGGCTGAAGAGGTTAGTCTTGCAGAGGTACTGGAAGGTGGTCAGGGACTGGGCAGTCTTGACATCCGTAGGAATGTTGTTCCACCACTGTGGGGTGAGGGTGGAGAAGGAGCGGGCTCTGGAGGCAGGGGAGCGTAGGGGAGGTACAGCCAGTCTTCTAGTGCAGGCGGAGCGGAGAGGTCGGGTGGGGGTGTAGGGAGAGATGAGGGTCTGGAGGTAGCTGGGTGCAGTCTGGTCAAGGCAAAAACAAAATAGCAAAACCAGGACGATTTTAAAAGTTTCTGACTGGGACAAAGCAATGAAGGCTGAAGACAATCCCAGTTTCCCGGGTCGTCTGGTACCCTGGTTTTGAGGTATCAGGACTGCAATGTCTCTGTGCAGCTGTATTGTGGTGGTTGGTTATAATGGAGAGCTCCAGCCTGTCTTCTTTGCCTGGGAGCTGCGCTACTCCCAAACACGGCTTGTGTTTGCTATAATTACATACAAGATTAGAACAGGCAAATTAAATTGCTACAAGCAACTGTTTGTAATTGCTACAAGCAAATGTTTGTAATTATGAACAGATTGCTTAAAACAGAAAACGTACTTAATGACTGTCTGAAGACGACATTTTAAAATGACAACATAATTACCATTCATGTTATGTTTTAATGTATTTTTTTTTACCTTTTTCTCTCAATATTCTCTTTTCTCCTATGAGATGCATTGCAAGGATAATGCACATCTTACAAGCAAAATTTTACCAGGGATAATATTGTAATTTGTTATTGGATTTGCAGACCTGAATATTTTTTTTGTATGTTTATCTTTAGAACTGGGAAACAGGCAAATATACAATGCAGTGATGCAGTAATAAAGTTCTGTTCTTTGCATGAGGTCTATACATAGCTGAGTTAATACATACTGCCTGCTTCCCAGGACAGGCTCGGCCCTCGCTCTGTTTTGTTTTATGGCACTCTGATCTTTTCTTCTTGGTCACCGTGACCTCTGCTCGTGTTCTCGCTGGTAAGGCAGGTGTGTAAATTGGTCGCCCGCCTGATGCAGCTGGTCGGAGGCAGGACCTCATTCTCCGAGAGAAGGAGGGCTGGTTCTACTGGGCTTCAAGGACAGCTATAATTTCTCCAGAATTACTGTATGAAGCTTGAAAAGAGCTAGATAAATACTGTGTGTTGACATTTACTGTGTCCTAGACAGAACAATGCTTTGGATTTGTATGCATACAATAAAGGCTTTATTCATGTTTGCACGCTTTTGCAATGTTGAATGTAGCAGATCGCATGATTTGCTTTGGTCACTGAGTCAGTACCATTGCCAAACGTAACATGGTAAATGTACTGTATAAGGGTATTGTGGCAAAGTGGTTAACAGTGTGCAGGTGCAGGTGATCAATAAACAGACAGACAATTATAATCCAGGTGCAATGTTGTTTAATGGTTGTATTTTGTAATCCAAATGCCTGATGGCGAACAACAGTAAATAATAACAATGTCAATGGGAAGCAATACAGCGGCGTGTACTGCTGATCTGTAATCCGTGGGTTGACCCTGAAATAATAACAGTCCCGTTTTAATTCACCCACACGTAACACAAACACAAACACAAACACCCGTCCACAGTGCGTGCTCCAGTGCTTGTGGTGAAAATGCAGTACTTTAGTGTAAACAAAGTGCAGTGTTGTCCAGTTTCGTGCTGGCCTTTTGTGACAGCTCCTGGATCATGTATAGCCATCTAAATAATCACACAAGAGGCTGTGTGGTCCACTGGTTAAAGAAAAGGGCTTGAAACCAGGAGGTCCCCGGTTCAAATCCCACCTCAGCCTCTGACTCATTGTGTGACCCTGAGAAAGTTACTTATCCTCCTTGTGCTCTGTCTTTCGGGTGAGACGTAATTGTAAGTGACTCTGCAGCTGATGCATAGTTCACACACCCTAGTCTCTGTAAGTCGTCTTGGATAAAGGCGTCTGCTAAATAAACAAATAATAATTGAGACATGACGATAAACAAACAAAACACTCACAATTTTCTCCACACAAACTACAAGTCCTTGCAGGTTGTTCTCTAACAAAAATGAAGGAACAGATTACATCGCTTCATCCCCTATTTGTACTGTGACACGTGACCCCTTGGTAAACGATTGCAGCCGCTCCTCCAATCCGCGGCTGCCACATCATTTCCATTCTGGGTCGATGAGTTAGTCTACCGAAGCTCTGCCCCCTTTCTAAATGACCGACTTCCTTTTAACCCTGGGAATGAATTGTCAACCAGTCCAGGATACTCTGTTCCCATTACTTAGCACCCTCACAGGTCGGGAGGGAGAAAAAAGGATGTGTTCTGTAACATCTGAACCTCCGCAGTCTTTTCCAAACTGCTTCTTCCCGTAGGTCATTATTTTACTGCCATTCCATACCATTCCCATTCAACACTGTACATGC